>NC_092862.1:10065308-10105150 GCF_032062135.1 Pyxicephalus adspersus | reverse complement strand
TGGCATTGATAAGGGGGTATTATGAGGGTGGCACATTGATATGGCAGGGTATTATGGGGATGGCACACTGATATGGCAGGGTATTATGGGGGTGGCATTGATAAGGGGGGTATTATGGGGGTGACATAATGATATGGGGGTGGTACTGATATGGCAGGGTATTATGGGGGTGACATTGATAAGAGGGTATTATGAGGGGGGCACACTGATATGGCAGGGTATTATGGGGGTGGCAAACTGATATGGCAGGGTATTATGGGGGTGGCATTGATATGAATGTATGAGGGGGGTTATGATTGGGGGGGTTGGGTGACACTGACGAGCAATGTATGAGGTGGGGGTGGGGGGTGACACTGTCACGATAACCGCAGCACTCAATCAGTCCCATTCGGTGTAGCTCGGTACCGGTACCGGTACCAGTGACCCGCACGGGGCCTCTCTCTCACCTGACGGGCGGCGCTCCTCGGGCCTACATTCACAGCTTCCTCCTCATTGAAGCTCCCGGCTCTGACACACACACTGCAGCACCAGCAGCGGCAGCAAGCAGGAGGGGTGTGTCCTCAATCTGCGTCCCGCCCTGTTCGCTCTGCACTCCCTCCGCCCACACACCCCCAGGGCTGAGCGAGAGTACCAAAATGGCGGAAAGGCGCTTCCGGCAGCCATATTGTGGTTGGCACACATTACGCACTGAGTGGCAAAGTGACGAGATATCTCATGATATTGACAGCCACTGATGCTGAATGAGACCACTGAGCGATGTCTCATGTACACAGCTATAAAAGATAAACAAAGAATGAGAATTTAAAAATACTGACATTAAACCTTTTATTATTTTTTTGGGTTTGATTGTTTTTTTTTTTTAGAAATATGATTTTGTGTTTGCAGTGACAGATGAATGATAGAGCAGCGCTGTTCTGTTTAATGGGGAGGACATGTTCTCCTCCATAGAGAAGCACAGTGGTCATTCCTGTTTGGCCGTTCATTTATCTATCATGGGCAGCCACAAGGGACACCCATAGGATGAACAATCAATCTATGAACCGGAGCACAAGGATGAGCACCCTGTTGATCTCTCCCCTTGTATAGCGTTGTTTCCCATTGGCTGTTCATAGATCCATCCTGATAGATCCATGAGCAACATTGGGTGACCGCTGTACACAAGTCCCATTCTCACCCAGGAGGGGCGCCACCATTCCTCTTGGGTGATAATCATCTGGCGTGTGGACATAGCCTTATACGTGTGGACAAATTCCCCATTGGAAATGGGCACAGCCAATCCTAAAATACAGATGGAGGGGTTGGAGAAGAAGAGGTCACAGCTTACACTCTCACCCAGCAGGAAAACATTTATTTCTCCTATCAGTCTGTTGGTGCCAGAACCAGTGGGACCCCCTGGCAGCCCAAAGACCCACTAATCAAACTGATCAGGCTAAAACAATTAAAAGCCGAGGAGTTCCCAGCTATGAGAACGTGACTCACTCCCCATTCTATGTCAGAAAGATCCTGCTTGGTGAATAGTTGCACCCATAACTGACACATGGGGGGAATGAAGGGTTATTCATGAATCACTTTCCCTTTCTTCCACCAGCTGAATAGAACAGGAAAGCACAGGTTCACGTCAAACATTTCAAACAATATCTCGTAGCATCCCCTACTTTGCTAAGAAAGAATAAATAAAGTAGTAATTTTCCCACATAATGTGTGGCGGAGAAGATGGCAGCACCAGTGGCCAAAACTTATTTTATCGCCACTTATTCTACAAGCCTCACACACACTATGGAACCTCAACACATCCAACTCAAAGCAGAACTCTGGGGATCATAGAAATATTAAATATTTAAGGATCTTATTTGGCAGCAATGCCTTTATGGGTAAAACAAACAAAAACACATTGCAATGTGCATAGCAAAACTCTCCTGCTGTGGTGCACAGTGGTTAGCAACCTTGCTTACTGAATATTAACCCAACAGCCGTCTCTAACGCGCCCCTGGTCCTTCTCTGGAGAAAGTGCCTATAAAGAGAATCCTGGACATTCTGATGGAAAGAACAAACTAGTATCGCTCAATTATTCCTGATAGGATTGCAATTTTGCCTCTTTATATTGCCCCTTACTAACTGGTTCTCCTTAGAACTAACCTCCTCTAAACTCGAAGTGTAATTTTTTTGAATTTGCATTAAAATTCAGCTCTCATCTACCCCTAATATTAGGAACATTTCCAGGTCCGGTCACTTTTACCTTCACAACATCTCCAAAATCTGCCCCTACCTGTCCCCAGAGACCACCAAACTCTTTGTATACGCTCTTATCATCTTTTGTCTGGACTACTGTAACATCTCTAGTATTCCACTAACCCAGGGGTCTGCAACCTGCGGGTCCGGAGCTGCATGCGGCTCTTCAGCCTCCTTGTGTTGTAACAGGTAAAATTAAAAAAATATTAAAACTTTTAAAAGTTTATAAACTGTGTTATGTTTTGCGGCTGCAGACTATTTTTCTTTAGTGGAAGAGGAGGCAAAATGGCTCTTTTGATAGTAAAGGTTGCTGACCCCTGCACTAACCTGATTCTCTCCTCTACAAACTATTTTTAATGCTGCAGCCAGGCTCATCCATCCTTCCCACTGCTTCTCTTCTGCACCATCTCTTTGTAATTCTCTTCATTGGCTTCCATTTCACCTGAGAATCAATTCAAGCTCCTGTGCTTTGCCTTCAAATCCCTTCACAGTTCTTGTCCCACTTACCTTCCTGACCTGATATGAAAATACTCCTCTAGCCGCTCTCTCCACTCCTCTGATGACCTACTAATGACTTCCTCGCTCATAACCTCATCACATGCACAGCTCCAAGACTTTTCTAGAGCTGACCCGAATCTCTGGAATGGTCTTCCTCGTCCAAATCGGCTTGTTTTTACTTTCTGCTCATTTAAAAGAGCCCTCAAAACCCAACGCTTCAACCTCACCTACCCATCTTCTTCTGTCTCCTAAACCCTCACCATTCCATATCCCCTCCTATTGTGTGATACTTCCCCCACTTCCTAGATTGTAAGCCCTTCGGGCAGGGTCCTCTCCTCTTCCTGTGTCCTGTATCTCTATCTACCTATAATTTGAAATCCCCATATATATATATATAATGCATATATATATGCACAGTGCAACATAATATGTTGGCGCTATATAAATCTTGTTTATTATTAATAATAATGGTAAATGACTATAGGCTCTATAACTGTACACAAAGGGGCAAGGTAAACAAATGTGGGCCCTTTAAAACTAGACAGTGGGCAACCATTTCTCACAGTGTATTTTTCCTACAAGCTCACAGATTATAGATACTAATGTAAAGTTGGCAGGTTGCAGTGTTCCCATTGGATGGTGTCTTGGGAAGAAACGTTTCCTCCTGCCTGTAACAGATTTATGATATTATCACAGGAGTCACAGGAGCAGAACACAAGGGGACATGTTTTAATGACAAAAGGTGAATCTTTTCTGGCAAATTATATTATTGCAGTGTATTGTGACAAGTTAGAAGTCACAAAGTTACTTAATACTGCAAAAATCAATAATGTAACAAGACAGGATGAAGCATGATCTTATTTTGTCAGATAGTCGAATATCAGCTACAACAATTTCTGAGACACTAGAGAAATCCATGGAATGTGTGGGGTTTATAATTCTCAGGCAGTTTGGGGATGCAGAAGTTGTCAGCTACATAGCTGCCGAAATGTTTAAATGCCGAGGAGAAACAATATCAAGTGGACACATCCAAGTCAAGTGAAATTTGAGTCATATGATCACTTTCTGTAACAAATTGTCACTGTTAGTAGAATATGGCTACACCATTATGGGGTCTGTGAATCTGACATTCACCAAAACATTGCCTGGTGGAGAATCTTCCAGGTCTATTTGTTTCAGTAGCAGTAATTGGTTCTCCATCAGAGAATGTTATATTATTATTATAAAGAAAACTTAAAACCCATCTTTTCAAACTCACCTACCTATCTTCTTCTGTCTTTTAAAACCCTCACAACTCCCACCATTCCATATCCCCCTCCTATTGTGTGATACTTCCCCCACCTCCTAGATTGTAAGCTCTTCGGGGCAGGGTCCTCTCCTCCTCCTGTGTAACTGTCTGTATCTGTCAATTACAGCCCCTATTTAATGTACTGTGCTGCGTTATATGTTGGCGCTATATAAATCCTGTTTATTAATCATAATAATAATAATGTTTCAAAATAAAAGATAACAGAGAGAGAGAGAGACTGCTAAACCCGGGAACATTCGATTGCCCCATGGAATTTGCTCCCCTGTTGGAGCAAATTGAATCTGGAATTATTTTTTTTTGCCTTCCTCTGGATCAGCTACGTCTATAGGATTTAAATCTGTAATATATATTTATTTCTCTAGTGGTTGGATTTGATGGACTTAGATCTTTTTTCAACATAACTAGGTAACGGGCCCTGTAGTGGTGGCATTTGGATTATAGAGCCACCACTACAGGGCCTAGAAAAGACATTCAAAATACCAAAGTCAGCAGGAAAGGTCATTGCCATGTTTTGTTTTGCATAAGAAAGGTATCTTAATGACTGACTCTGTTCAGCAGGACCAAACACCAGAATAGTACTCTTTCTGCGCTGATTAACCTCCTTGGCAGTCTGATTAGGTCAGTAATTTTGAATGTCAAAGCGGTACATTGTTTTAAATTCCCCCCCAGGTTACATGCCCTCTCATCCACCCCCCACTCCCTCAGTGCACCACCGCCACATGCCCACAGGTCCCATTATTCACGCCGGGGACACATATGCCGGGCAAAGGATGCCACGGGCTCGTGGGGAACAGGCTGGCATAGACCATCTACCCCACTCACCAGATTTTTGTTACATCTATTTCCTGTATATAGTCCTTAAAGCTCAGAAGGAATTACATTTTCAAATGATTTGAAGGCAGAAGCAGAGCTGCACAGGAAATTTTAATGGCCAGACTTTATAATGTGATTAAACATTTGTTGAATTTAGGGGCTCCTGGGCAGTCCTGGGTTCCTCCTTCCGTGGAGGAAGCACGGGGCGCCACCACCTTTTTCTGGCTACATCACCCGAAATCACACTGTACAGGTGCGAGATCGGGTGATGTAACTTGGAATAGCATTCACATTTTTTAGCCATAACCACTCTTCATTCTTGATCATGCCTAGAACCTCCAGCTCCTCTCAACAGTAGTGGGCAATATACACACACACAATTCCAACGTGTGAATAAGCTGTGAGTGTTAATTGTCTTTATACTTTTATGTATTTGGTATTTATGTACTGTCCTTCTTTCCAATAAACTATTTTTTGGTACAAGAACCCACCTAAAATAGTATAACAGATCCCTGTAACCCTTAGGAGCCATTGAAAGTTCATTGCACCAGATTCCATTTTGCTCTAATTGATGACTTTTTGCAGAAATCTCTCAGTTTTCCCTAAAATTTTGAATTAATGAAAACTCTGAGTTTTGCTCATCTCTTCTCATCTCTGAAGGTGTGATTATGTTTGTTAATAACATTATAAAGCAGTGGTAGTAGATGTCTAGGCTGGGGCTCCAAAAGTACCAGAATCTAGAGATTTAACCCATACAATGCACATGCCCGTTCCATTGTGCCGCATATTTTTTTACGTGTTGTTTTTGTCTGTGCAGACGAGTTAATTGTGTCAGGTTAGACAGAGTACTGCAGCTGTGCGTGGGAGCCACTATCTGCTCCCACTGGGAGTCCATTATAGTGTTTAGTGAATTAGGAATCAGTAAAAATATAGATGAAGCTGAAAGAGAAGCCACTGCTTGTTTTGTCATATACACGCACACACACAACATCCAGACTATCAGTTGCAGCAATGTCCCAAGGGGCTGAGATGGCTATTGGAACAAATGGATTGCGCTGCCTTACCTGCTGTGTTTATAACTTTTTGATCAAGTAGCCATGAGATTTAGTTTTGCATTACATTAAATATGTATAAGCTAAATGTTTTCAATGAATAAAAATAATATAGAGGAGATACAGTTACATAGTCAGTCAGGTTGAAAAAAGACATACGTCCATCAAGTTCAACCACTAGGGAAATAAACATATCCCAGCTATAAAACCCTATAAGAATAGTTGGTCCAGAGGAAGACAAAAAAAATCCCTGGTTCATTTTCCAATAGGAAAAAAAATCCCTTCCAGATCCAATGAGGCAATCGGATGTTCCCTGGATCAGCAGTCTCTGTTATCTTAACTTTAAAGCCTTAATACCCAGTTATATTCTGTGCTTCTAGAAGTCATCCAGCTTTTTCTTAAAGTAATCTACAATAGTTGCTGAAACTACTTCCTGAGGGTGCCGATTCCACATTTTCAAAGACCTTACAGTGAAGAATCCCTTCCTTATCCGGAACTTCTTTTCCTCCAGACGCAAAGAGCGCACTCTTGTCCTTTGTAATGATCTTACAGTGAATAATTGGGAAGAGAGTTCCCTATATAGACCGTTTATATATTGAAACAGTCAGATTCCCTGTTTTTAATTAGATCTCTTAAATTTTTTTTTTTTTTTTTAGGAAACAAAGCTGCAGCCAAAGCAGGAAAGCCTATCCCTTGCCAGCATGCTGCCGAGAAGTTCTCTGTGTTGAAACAGCAGTCTCTCTGCAAAGATTTAACATACCTCTGCTAATTCAGACCTACAGCTCTATCAATAGTTTAACTCATTCTTCCTGCTGATTGGAGAACTCTAATTTGGAGTTAGCATGGCAGGGAGTTAGGATTCCCTGATCCCCCCCCCCCCCCCCCCGGTTCTCTCCAGTTCCACCCTCCAGCTTTCACCCATTGAAGGTGTCAGTAGTAAAGCAGGACTACACCACTGGCTACAGAGGGATACACCAATGAGAGCCCCAAGGGAACCAGGAAATTGACACTTCCAGAAGTGTTGGTTTCAGCTTAAGAAATGACAATCATGTTATATTATTTTCAGCAATAAAAGCCAAAAACAATCACGACTGAAAAAAAGGGTCCTTTTACCAAACTACACATGTACATTATAGCTTAGTGAACACAACCTGACACACTGATGTGTAGCAGAGTTGTTCGGAGTGTGATTTGATTCACGCAGTGCGGCTTTGGCACAGGTAGAGATTAGTCATTAGTGATTCTGATTTAACCAGCAAACTATAAGCAATCAATACTTCCTGTACTATAAAAAGATATTTCAAAGCTGCTTTCTAACCCTTTTGCAATTTTTGCTTAGTCAATTGGCCACATTTTTATGACCCTGGATACATTGCGGGCTCCTTTTTCACACTGTATTAATGTTTGCTTCAACTTTTGAGACATCAAACCCACTGATGCATCGACTGAGTCAGTTTAAAAAATTGCTCTAACAAACTTAAAGTAGAAGTAAAACTTTAAAGTGGAAATAAAGTTTCACTTTTGCATAATCAGGCCGGTCATCATTGCAAAAAGGGACAGTCGATGTCAACTTCTGCTTTAATGCGTTCTTCTTACCTGATTCCTCGGGGTTTCTGGTGTCAAAGCTGAGCTGTGCATGCAAGGATGGCGGCACGCTGCATGGCATGCATTTTGGTGAGCCAGATGTATTTAGTTCATTTTAACTGAATGACATTAGGTTTGTCATTATGATTGTTAAGTTTATTATAGCATTAGGTTTGTCACAATATGTGTCAGATACAATGGGCCTGATTTATTGCAGTTCTCCAAGGCTGGAGAGGATCCACTTTCATCAGTGAAGCTGGGTGATCCAGCAAAACTGGAATGGATTTCTTAAAACTTATTTGCTATTGGCTAGCAAATGTTTTCAATCCTGGACCAGATCCATTACAGGTTTGCTGGATTACCCAGCTTCACTGATGAAAGTGTATTCTCCCTAGCCTTGGAGAGCTTTAATAAATCAGACCCAATGCCTTCAGGTTTTGCAATTTATAAAATACTTGTCTTTACCTTTGTATTCTGTGTGGAATCTCAGTGCTGCTTTTAGTGCTAGCTATACATACATTTAACTAAAGATGTAAAC
The DNA here is from genome assembly GCF_032062135.1 of Pyxicephalus adspersus. NCBI lineage: Eukaryota > Metazoa > Chordata > Amphibia > Anura > Pyxicephalidae > Pyxicephalus > Pyxicephalus adspersus. The sequence goes on along the minus strand of NC_092862.1, from coordinate 10,097,127 downwards.
CCTAACGGCAGGTTCAGACCTGATTTGCTATCCAGTAATACCACATAGTTCAGGGTGACTGGCCTGAGATACTGTCCTCGTTCCCTCGCAGGTTGCTGACATTTTCTTCTTTCTTCTCTTCCTATAGACGATCTTCGGCCATTTCAAATGTCTGGGCCGGATAACTTGGTTAGTTTATTCCCAACATGCGTCACATGCTGACACTGCGCATGTGCAGATCAGCTTTGACACCAGAAACCCAGAGCGATCAGGCAGGTGAGATTTTTAGGTAATATTTCAGAAGGGACATCACTTGTCCCTTTCTTCAATAATGACTGGCCTGATCGTGGATTATTAAAAGTGGAATTTTATTTTCCCTTAAATTACCAGTGTCTGCACATTCAAAAGGTGGTAGCAATGATAAATACTAATACCACTCACTGCAGCCCCCATCCATTCTCTATTGTGTTGCTGCCCGGGAAGCTACATGTAGCATCTCTCCAGAGGCAGCGGTTCCCTGGCACAAGGGAATGGTAACAGCACCACAACCTCATGGTCAGTGTGAACATAGACAAAGGGGATGACATTTAATTTTAGAACCGCATAATATTATTACAGTATTTATATAGCTCCAACATATTATGCAGTGCTGTACATTAAATAGGGGTTGCAAATGACAAACAAACACAGACAATGACACAGGAGGAGAAGAGGACCCTGCCCACAAGAGCTTACAATCTACCATTTACCATTTTTATAAATTATATATAGTTTTGTTACCTTTTTTTGCATCTCAGTGCTGCTTATTTCCTCCTCTAGTCTCTTTTAACCACTGCATGCTGCACATTGTTGCTTGGGGTAGGCCTAACATCAGCTACAATAGTGAAATAAGAAATGTCTGCTTTTAGTCTCCATCAGGAGCATGTGTACCAGAGTGACAACACAGGGAGACAGGGACATATAGTTGTCACCATATAACAGGAAGTGCCTACACAAGACCTCCATTGCAGGACCACCAGGCCCTTTTTTTATGAAAGATGAGTATCTACAAAGATTAAAAACAACTACTAAAATTACACCAGCATTTTAGTGATTGGTTTTAATTCTGCGTAAACATTTCACTCATATAACGCATGTGGTGGTTGCCTTTAAATAGCAGCTTTCCAATCTCTCCTCTGGCTCAGTACTGACTGGAGAAATTGATTTTGTAGAGAGATCATTAGAAAGCAGAGGGGATAGTGGAAGCTTATTGAAGCCGAGTTCTACATGAATAATTAAGAGAAGCTTATAGGCTCAGCTTAGTGCCAAGTACACACCAAGCAGAGATACACTGTGCGCAGAAAGTGCATATACTCAGTAAACACATCGATTGCAGGCACAGCCAATCAATGGCTTTGTCAGAACTCTCACAAACACTATTTTGCCTTTGTGATTTTAGACAAAAACAGGAGCTGACCCCTTTCTTTTCCTAATGGCCCACAAGCTTCTATATTTAAAATGAAAATTCAAAGACAATATCTGCATCTAATATGACCTTCTCCCAGCGTGGTCATTACAAATTAAAGGAGATCTGTAAGAGATATGTAATTTTTATTTTATTAGCATAAAGGGTGATTAATAGGCAAATTACTGACAAAATACCCAACCCTAACCTGCAGTGGTAGAGTCAATGTGAAGAGCAGAGAACCATGCAGGAATAAACAGCAGGAGATCTTGGAGGTGAAGGTGAGATATCTAACGAGAGAGAAGCATGTGAATAGAGGAATGAGTGCTAGTTTGTATTAATAGAATGATGTTCTAAGAATGATTAAAAGAATGAAGCATAAAAATGCCACTTAGTGCTGCAGGTTCTTAGGCACTGTGCTTGGTAAAAGCAATACCTTGTAGGTAGTCTAGTTGGCAATGGGAAGCTTGACAATGGCTGAACCATCACCAAGAACAAGTTGATTTGCTATAGCCTGCTATAGAGATCCTCCTTAATCGCGCAGCTGAAATCTAATCGCCTTAATTGGCAGATTCGCGCTCCCTATTGTGAAGGCTGGAATCCGTCTGGTAGTGAGGCGAGTGTACGCGCATACTCGAGTCCAGACCGCGGTAATCCGCGATCGCTGGCCGCGCGTACATTCGCGCTTCCAGCGATCGCGGATTTCAATGATGAATCAGGGGCTATGGGTCAGGCAACTGCACTTCAGTGCATGGTGCAGATCTTCGGGTTTTATTCGCCTGGCCAAAAGCAACAGAATCTGTTACGATCTGATGCAGCCACAAATAAAGAGCCCCAACCTTTCTTATTCACAGGAAGCCACAGCCATGGGCTCAACTGCGGGTATGAAATGGGTCCACTAAGACATCCATGCATTGATCTAGGTGACACTAAGAGATACGGTAAATATAATTTATCAGGTGGTTACATGGCCTTGCAGGGCCCTATAAAAAAAACCTGCAATAAGCCACACTTCTATTCTTTCTTCCAAGTTTGAATTACAGCTTGGCATAAAGACGCAGACTTTGCCTTGCCATTGGCCTTTGCCTTGCAGGGTCTTTCACAGTTCCACTGTAGGCACTCTTCTGTTCTCTCCCCCAAGTTCGAAATACAGCTTGGCATAAAGATGCAGCCAGCACCGATATGCACAGGCTGAGCATTGGTCTTTTGATCTTCAAGCAGTGCCATTGCTCTCCTTCCAAGTAGTGATTGTCAATGCTTCCTAAAGTTGGTAAATTAAAGCCATGCATGCATTTTAATGCCCTAAGGTGCACTAAAGCTAAAAAAGTAAGTTTTTCTAGAAATGATTTTAATAAAAGATTTACTGGGCATTTTTGAAGTTAAGTAGGTATTATTTTATGATATATAAACATTGGTCGTTTGTGCCCTATTACTGTATCTAGGCTTGATGGGCCTAATCCTAATTGATGGTTACTGCATGGCTGTCCATGCCAAGTACTGCAAACATTGCATGTTCCTTATGCCCAACCCTTTCCTCTATGACCATAAAAAGCAATGAATTGTAGACCCAACAAGACCATCCCAGTCCCGTTGGGTCTAAAATCTGGCGTCTTTTATGATCATACAGGAAAGGGTTAGACATAAGGGGCCTCATCTATGAAAGCTCTCCAAGGCTGGAGATAATACACTTTATTCAGTGAACCTGGGTGATTTAGCAAACCTGGAATGGATCTGGTCCAGGTTTAAAACATTTGCAAGCAAATAGCAAATTACTTTGAAGAAGTCCAATCCAGGTTTGCTGGATTACCCAGCTTTACTGATGAAAATGTATCCTCTCTAGCCTTGGACAGCTTTAATAAATCAGGCCCAAGGGCCTGACATATTTGCAGAACTCAATCTTAAAGACACCAGAACAGGGGTCTATTTATAAAGCAGTAAATCTGACATTCACTGAAAAATTCCCTGGTGGAGAATCGATTACTGGAACTGATGGACCTGGAAGATGCTCCACCAGGGAATGTTTAAGGGAATGTCAGATTCACTGCTTTAAAAATAGACTCCATAATGTAGGTATTTTCACTGCTACTTTGGGTAAGTGAATAAAAAAGCCTGAAACATTTTTGTTACTGTCAAAAACCAATCATTATATACTGGTCCTAAATCTTTATGTTAGACTTATAGAACTACCAGAACTTTTTATTTTATTTCTAATCCTATTATACTTCTATAAAAAAATTCATTTTTGAGCTCATGCTGTGATTACTTCAAACCCTTCCTTCTGTGATAGCTGGTATTATAATAACATCACTTTAATATGACGGACTGACCTGAATTCTCAAATACGTCTTAGGTTCTTTGTCTGGTATTTAGCGCGAAGATGTTGAACGATTCGTCATCCTGTTCAAGCCGAGAACTCCATGACTCTGGAGGTTATTCCAAGGCAAAAAGGCTTTGCGGAAAAGCTGCAGATAGTTCAAGAGAGCTGAAGCTGTACTGTGGTGGTGAGCATGCTTTTGTAACCCTTTGTAACAGCTGTAACAACCATGAGGGTTGCAAGAGCAGCTGTCTTATCTTTCCTGCAAGCTTAAAAGGAAAATGTAATGTTCAGAGATGATGCAGAAGCTTTTAAACTGGAGATAAGTTCCAGAGAAAAGGTATGGACTGTTTTAGGGGCCCTGGGGAAATATAAAGAATTGCCCTCAATGCACAGCATTGCAACTCCATACACTTCTGCCGTTCTGTTAAGTAGAGGTGGGCAATTGCCCAGTGAGGAAAGGTGAGCATTGCAAAAGGAGTCATGGTAATATCTGAACAAGGGCTTATGTGCCACCATGTAACATGCAGATAGGAGAAGAAATCAAGGTAACAGAGTTATCAAGTTGCTACTTTTCTTATCACTAATTATTATTATTATTAATACAAAGTATTTATATATCACGAACATATTACACAGCGCTTTACAAAGTCCATAGTCATTTCACTAACTGTCCCTCAAAGGGGCTCACAATATAATGACCCTATCCTAGTCATAAATGTCTTTAATTATGTTAATCTTTAATAGTCTAAGGTCAATTTTTGGTAGGAAGCCAAGTAACCTAACTGCATGTTTTTGGAATGTGGGAGGAAACCAGAATATACAAAGGAAACCCACACCAACACGCAGGTCATTTTTGCAGAGACAGGCGATGTACCTTCTGCAACAATACCTTCTACCTGCCTGAATGCTGCTGGTATCTGTCATAAAAAACTGAGCTGTGCATCCAGGATACCTAGCAATCCCGGCATGCCCTGCATGAATAAATGAAGTCCCGCGCAACCTGCAGGAGTTATGTCATCCTAATCCGGTCAATCATGATGGCCAAAGATTGTCTCCAGGCAGAGAAGGAAGAAGGTGGCGGTGCCCTGCAACGGGCACAGGTTAGTATCGTGGCTTTAGTTACTAATAGTTTAATCTTGTCTATCATCTCAGCTGCCATTTCAAACCTGGTTATAAATACAGCTTGCCTCACTGGTGTTCCGATCCTCTGTCGATAATTTCTAAATCACTGACACAGAATGAGCATACGAGCCAGATGTTCACAACTTGTGCCGCGGATAGCTGCATGCTTGTTTCCTGTGTGAAGCTGAAACTACTAAAACCGAAAGATTAGCTTTCCATCCAGGCAAATCTATAAAATGAGCTCAGCAATGAAAACTTTTGTTTTCTCTCAGTATAGATCCACTTAAGGTCACAGATCAGAGACAGGACAACTATTAAAAATGTAACTTAACTGCAAGAGGGCTGTGCAGCAGAGATGTAAAAACCTTAGAACCGTGACTGAGAGAATTGCAAAGCTTTTGGCAGGTAAAAGAGTTCCTGTACATGTATTTCATGTATGTATTTAGTGATTTGCCAAGAGTTCAGCTTTAGGATAGAGCAGTGAATATTAGTATATGCAGACAGTCCAATGCACATTAGAGACTTGGAATCTTGTAGGGCGTGTAAAGTAAATTCCATCACTATGGTCTTTATGGGGAATAGATCTAGGAGCCTTTATCCTGCTTTTTAGATGTGAAGCATAGCATAAAGATGAGGCACTACTCAGGTTTTCACATCTCATTGTCTCCAGCGCTCTTGTATTAGAGACTGAACTCTCTTATTGTGTGAATTTACAGAGGCAGAACAAGGCAGACATAAAAAGAAGCAAGTTCCCACATAAAATATCACATATGGAATGTATTCATTTGGGTTCAAAGTCATCCGTTCTGTGGCCAGCATATGTGAGAGAAATAAGCAGGCTTGTTCGGGAGGCAAAAAGAAGACAAGACTATAGTCACTGCTCATTAGGTCAGCCATGGCTGGTTCAGTGCTGCCCCCCTAAACATTATGCCCCAAGGCCCCATCAAGCTTAAAGCGTACTTAAACTCAGAATTATCACTTTACATAAAAGGGTAGACAACCCTTTATTGTAATGTAAAAATTCTGTTTGTTTGTTTTTTTAACTGCAGCACCACTCCCTAATTCTCAATCACCTAGGCGATTAAGAATGAATGGAAGCGCAAAGCCTCCAGAGATACCTACATCACACATCCTGGGAAGCTCTTGGGTGCAAAGGAGCCTTTGCGTGAAAAGGGAAAAAATTGTCGATCTCACGCATGCGCAGTGAGATCGGCAAGTTTTTTTCCAACTTACATGACATGATCTCGCGCCTGGGTCGGGTGACGTAGTAAGAAGAACCTGGAAGAAGAGGCGAACCAGAACCAGCATCTCTACATGCACAGCTGGCAGCTACTGGTACTGCTCACTGCAGCCCCTATTCATTTGCCATGGGGACAGCCACATTACTTGTAGTGGATCCTGGCATGAGGAACCGGTAAATGCACCTCAACCTCACTGCCAGCGTAAATTAGCCCTTAAGGGAGTGCTGGAGCTGTTGTTAAGAGAATTCAAAAGCCAATTTACAGGCAACATGAAACACACTCCTTTCTTGTGTTTAGTGGTCTGCAATGTTGAAAATCAGTTTTGTATATAAACCAGACCATATATTGCCTCCATTGGTGCATGTCGGCTTTTTTATTTATTAAAAAAAAACACAATATAAAAAGCAGAGCTTGCACAAAACGTCTTCATCATTCACAGGTACCTAATGAAGCATACATACCACTGTGTAGTCAATGATAAACAACATCTACGAGCAGAGGACGTATCTGACCCATCGGTCCTGATTTATTAAACCTCTCCAGGGTTGGAGAGGATCCACTTTCATCACTGAAGCTGGGTGATCCAGTAAACCTGGAATGGATCTGATCCAGGATTGAAAACATTTGCTAACAAATAGTAAAAGACTTTGAAGAAATCCATTCCAGGTTTGCTGGATTACCCAGCCTTACTGATAAAAGTGTATCCTCTCCTGGAAAGTATGGTCACCTTGGATTAACTGGAGTGATTTCAATGTTCTCCCTTGTTTGGGGGTGGGAAGTCTCTGGGTTGTCAGTGGGTACCAAATCCCATGGTTTGTACAACCGTCTCCAGGCACATTATATATCTGCCATTAGTTAACTCCTTTTAAATTATGGTCTGGTTTACTCATCACTTCTTTCTCAAAAGGCTAAGTGCTTGATTGTCATGCTAACTGGATCAAGCATGCAGTTCAGGATCACTGAGATTCTGCAACTTTCCTGAGCTGCAAACTTGTTGAAAGTTAATAAGTTAGAAAATATTGAAGCTAGAGGATTCAGCATAACAGCCAGGCAACCAATGTTTTTAGAAGGAAGTCAGCAATGGTTTGGCTCCTGTATTTCTCATGACAGTTTTCTTTAAAACTAGGTCATATATATTACTTTTTATTCATAGTATATTAATATTGGTCTCTCTTGCACAATTCCCACAATACACATTGCTTAATCATAGAAACAATGAAATACTTTGTATGGTGGGAACCCACACGAGTACAAACTTCCTGTGATTTTTGTTTAGTTAGCAATAAACAAGAATCATAAAATAATAGGGGTGAAGCCAGAAAAAAAGATGAATTAATTCATCCCCCTTATTGTTTTACCTAAGCTTCAATATTTGTTCCAAGTTTGTTCAATTCATTTACTGTTGACTGACTCTCTGCCTAGGCTAGAAGTCTGTTCAAAGCATCAATTACTCTTTCTAGTAAATAATGGCGAGTTTGGAACTTTCTTCTGCCTTTAGTTTGAGGTCATGTCTCTGTGTACTTCTTCACAACTTCAAATTGACTATACTGCCCTCTGGAACTTTATGTTGTATATATTACGTTTGGCAAGTATGTCCTGATATTTTTTTTTATCCCTTTTACAGTCCTGGTTACACATCCCTGGACACGTTGGTTGTCACTCACTGTAACAACCTCCAGAACTAGATATGGTATTTTCAACTACAGATCTAAAAAGAGGAATCAGGACATCCTTCCTGCTAAGGATCTCTCCAGTGATGCCCCCACAATATTATTTATATGGGAGAATCAGAACCTCCTTCCTCCTGATGGTGACCCTTATAGTGATGCACACGCAATTCTATCTATATAAGAGACTCAGGACCTCCTTCCTCCTGCTAGTGATCCCTCTAGTTGTACAACCCACAATTCTATCTATATAGAGGATTCAGGACCCCCTTCCCTCTACTAGTGACCCCTCTAGTGTTGGTGACCCCCTCCAATTTTATTTAAATAGGAGAATCAGAATCTCCTTCCCCCTGCTGGTGACCCCTCTAGTGATGGTGACCCCACAAGTGAAACAATCCATCATTCTATCTATATAGATAAAACAGGACCTCTTTCTGCTGGTAATCCCTGTAGTCCTACAACCCACAATTTCATCTATACTGTATGAGGGAATCAGGACCTCCTTTGCCCATGCTGGTGACCCCTCTACTGATGCACCCCAGGAGTTGATCTGCTTTCCCCACTTCTAGGCCACGATGCCTGCTCATTTTACAGTCACCTAAAATAAATGTTCCTTCAGTTCTACTGGTGTGCAAACATCTATATGGCCCTTTCACACTCGTAAGGTTAAACCAAACAGTGGGCAGCCCTGGTATTCAGATCTGCATACAGCAAATCTTTGAACAACAGCCGTGCAGTTAAAATCGTCTTTTTGGGAACTGCATCGATGAGCCACAGCTGGGTAAAGAATGGGTTCCCAACCTTTCCCATTCCCTTGAATGGGCCTGAATTATTAAAGCTCTCCAAGGCTGGAGAGGATACACTTTCATTAGTGAAGCTGGGTGATCCAGCAAACCTGGAATGGATTTGGTCCAGGACTGAAAATATTTCTTAACAAAAAGCAAATGACTTTTAAGAAATCCATTCCAGGTTTGCTGAATCACCCAGGTTTACTGATGAAAGTGTACCCTCTCCAGCCTTGGAGAGCTTTAATAAATCAGGCCCAATGGGAGAGGTTGGGACTGCAGTTGAGCCTACGGCAGAAAGGTGAGGTTAAACGTGGGTGTGAAATGGCCTTAACAATGAATAATGGATTCTGCTAATTTCTTCATGCCTATTAATATTCCATATAATATTTGTTTAATATTGAATATCAGAAATATCAAAGTATGGGACTTTAACGCCAGTTGAATATCATAAATCTATAACACTTTATTTACATCACCTTAAAAGGTATATATTTAAAAATCATACATGCGTCTTTCCATTGTGAAAAGTTAGGAAAAATGAAATAACCTCATACCATATATGAGCTGAATTGCAAATATTACACATGTTGGAACCATCCAACGTGTTTTGCAGACTATGTCCGCTTCTTCAGGGATGTAATTAGTACAAATAGTGTATCAGCACAAAAGCTATTTAATTACAGGTGCACTTGATCACCTGGTATGGAGGCAGGTAGAAACCGGAGTTAAAACCACAACATACAGAGATAGAGGTATCCCAAGTCAATCTTCCCCAATAATGTTCAATTTCAAGTATTAGTCCTTACAGGAGACTGTCATCAAAGCATATATTATCCATAGTAAGTCACTGTCTTTTTCAACAAATAAATATTATTCAAAGCAAGAGGGAGACCGCCATCATCTGTAAAGCACCTGGGTGCATTGCTTTACAGATGATGGTGGTCTCCCTCTTGCTTTGAATAATATTTATATTTGTACTTTTGAAATATTGAACTGCTAGACTGATGACTGATAATATTCCCTCTTTGTTAAAACTATTATCGTTAAAACTCTCATTTTTTTTTACTGTCATCAGTATTATCATCCAAACAGAAGCCAGTGACAATAAACTAGTCTGACTATTACTGTAGCAAATTTTGGAGTTTCACTTTCCTACACAGGCTGTTGTTGTGCGGTGTAATCAGCAATTAATGTTTCATTTCATATTAAATTTCCATTAGTGAGATATTACAGGCTGGGTACAGATGAATAATACACACTTCAAAGCACAGCATATGTTCACTGGTGCTCATCACCTACTACATCAAATATTTCCATTTATAAGAAGGTTATGTGCATTTCAATAAATCAGGAAGTAATCAGTGACCTTTACAAATAGATATAAATGTATGTACGCGCACACATACAAAACACTTATTTAAGGCTATAGAATTATTTACGCAGGGTTTATCAGGGCTAAATCTGAGTGTCAGATAAAGACTTGGCAAATAATCTGTCTACTCAGACTGGATTTCTTTTTAGATTTTTTAAGATGATAAAAGGTTAAATCACCAAGAGTTTTATTTTTCTCGGAGACTGTGGCAGAGCTTATGGTTCATTCAGGCCCATCCATTGGGCCTGATGTATTAAAGCTTTATTAAATTGGTCTTTTGTGCCCTATTACTGTATCTAGGCTTGATGGGCCTAATACCAATTGATGGTTACTGTATGGCTGTCCATGCCAAGTACTGCAAACATGGCATGTCCCTTATGCCCAACCCTTTCCTCTATGACCATAAAACGCAATAAATTGTAGACCCAACAAGACCATCCCAGTCCCGTTGGGTCTAAAATCTGGTGTCTTTTATGGTCTTACAGGAAAGGGTTAGACATAAGGGGCCTGATCTATGAAAGCTCTCCAAGACTGGGAAGGATACACTTTCATCAGTGAAGCTGAGTAATTCAACAAACCTGGGATGGATTTCTTAAAAGTCATTTGCTACTTGTTAGCAAATGTTTTCAATCCAGGACCAGATCCATTCCAGGTTTGCTGGATCACTGATTAAAGTGTATCTTCTCCAGCCTTGGAGAGCTATAATAAATCAGGCCCACTGCATTAACAAATGTGCATTAGGTTTCCTCCCACAACCCAAAAACATGCAGTTAGGTAATTGGCTTCCCCTTAAAATAAATTGACCTTAGACTTTATTAACAGTGCTCTCCCCAGCCCCTTTTAGCCGGGCGTACCACCCAGCGCTTTTCAGTAGCCACCTGAGTGTTTTTGGGTGGTTACTAAAGAGTTGCGTTACAATTCAGGGGCTGTCACCCACCTACAATTTCTTCCCACCCGGATTAAAAAAAATTCTGGGTTCAACACTGATTAATGACATATAGCTATGTGAGTCTCTTTGAGGGTCAGCTAGTGCTATGGGTATGGACTCTGTAAAGCGCTGCGTAATATGTCGGCGCTACATAAATAATAATTATTGTGACGTGTAGCCCGTCCCATTCTGAATAAGCTGCCAATGCACAGGAACCAAATAAAATAGACATATAGTATTATTTCCATTTATTGTACAGCGCTGTGTAATAGGTTGGCGCTATATAAATCCTCTTTAATAATAATAATAATTTCCAACCCAGCATACAATAACTCATGCTAGTGCACTACTGTGTGCCTTGTAATGATGTTACTATCCCTGCATCCCGTGAGTACAGGCCATCAGAGACCCATGGGGGTTACCTCTAAACCCAGCACTCCATGCATAGTGAGACAGAGAGCTCTCTGCATCATTGATGAGTGCTTGAGCAGAAAAAGGCATAAATAAATGAAAAAAAAGTGCTAAATATAAAGATAGCTGGTTAGCCAAGCTTGGAGTTGGACCTAAAGTGGAACTAAAGTCCCACTTTAAACAAATGGCAAACAGACAGGTTTTTATTACAGGAAGAGACAGACGATATCCTTTCTGCAATAACTTTTCTGACTGCTGCACATTATTTATTGTCAGGGTAACCCGGTAATCTTGGCTTCCCTTACAGTTGCATCTTCCCAGCCAATTAAGATCGCTTCCAAGAAAAGAAGGACACCGAAGATGACAGTGTTTTGCAACGGAATGAAGACATTGGTTCCACTTTAAAGCAGACCTATCATCACAATTTTTATTTTATATTGAAGGGTAGATAACTCCAATATACAAAGCTAAAAAAATGTTTTTCTTCAAATGCCTTCTGTCTTTACTGCCGCATTTGTAAAGACTGATTAGGAGTGAAGAGCTTCTTAAGATACATACGTCACGTATCTCAGGAGACTTCAGGCTGCTCTTTCTGTGCATACCCGAGATCAGGCATACGCAGAAGGGGCTTTCAGTCAATGAATGCATGCGCAGTGAGATGTGCACTGTTTTATATACATATACTGTGCTGTACTGTACTGTAAGCCCTCTTCTCCTCTTTACATATACTGTAAGTCCTCTTTAAGTCCTCTTTACTGGCTGCAGACATGTCATCCCTTACTTTTTCCATCAACGTCAAAAGGGTCACAGACACCGGGACCTTTGTTATTTCATTCCTTTGCACTTTTGATAAGTCCCTTGCTATTCCTTCAGGAGATATCTCTTTATCTGGAAGAAAACCTAAGACCCAAGGGTTGAGATAAAAATTTTCAATTATTAATCACAGTAATTGGAATATCGAGTATTTATTGACCTGAAAACCGTATAACAACTAATCCATAAAACTCATAAACATCAAGTCAACCTCCAAAGAACCTTACTACAACCCAACTCCAAGGCTCGGGGAGATTGTAGCCAGCGACTCTTAAATCCTAACCCAAAGAGACTTGATCTTTACCTTTTTTTTACCCTCTGGTTATATCACTAAATCAATGCAACATCTCTACATTCCCTGATGAAGCCTATGTGCGAAACGCTTCAGGTAACGAGACACATTGATTTTTCTAACTATTGATATTATGTAACCCTTTATGTAACATGGGCATGATGTCCTAATATAAGAAGCCCACCACATATATTAATTTTATGAACCTTTATTTCTACAATTTACATAATTAAAACAAATTTTGTCTTATTCAAGCACAAAAAGCCTGCTTTTCTTCTTTCGTTATGTGATTTATAACCAAGCCTTGGAAAACATTCACATTCTCTAACCTTGGGTTTTCCTTTTGGACCCTGTTTACCTACTTCTATACATATACTGTAGCATACATCACCTGATCTTGTGCCTGCACAGTACAAGATCGGGTGACATAGGCAGAAAATAAGCAAAAATAAGAAAGACAATGGCAGTGTCCAGTGCTTTCTCCTCTTGGGGAAGAAGAAACCTGGACGGCGTGGGACCATATCGAAGACAGCTCCGGAGGGACTTGCAGGAGTAAAGGTAAGTATGATTTTTTGTTTTTTTTTAAGTTCTGCTTTTGCATGAAGATGATACACTGAAGATAATTCCCAGCACATAGCTTCTATGTTTGGAATACCATAGAGAAAACAATTTGTGCCTCTTTTTGCTAAACATTGCTGGTAACACAGGGCAATTACCTGCAAGGCAAGGTTAGGCAGATATCACATATCTACACAGGTCTGCCTTTTACATGCATGATACAACTTTTTACATTTTAGGTTTAGCTGCCATTGCATTAGGAAGAATATGAGGGTCACTCATCTCAATGCCTTTCTTACAAAGACGGCTGTTTGCAAAATGTTCTGTTCATATGTAATCAGTGATTTCTCCACTGGCAGGAGCCATCGGCCATCCAGCCTTCCCGCTGATCAAGAACAACAATCTTTGAACCTGGATGGCCAGAAAAGAAGCCTTATTAATATTCATGAACTGTTGCTCCAGCAAATCTATAACGCTGTTACCAAGTCATGTTTAAATCATGGTGCTTGTATTGTGCTACTCATCAGAAATACATTACAAAACCATCACCCTGGTCGTAACGCACAAAAATGACACCGAATATCTATCTAGGAGTGTGGGGGTGACGCCACAAGATCTAATGGAAGAATAAATCACAACCCCAGACAAATGGATAAACAACACAAGATGAGTTACCTGGTAATTAAAGGTAATGTAATTATAGGAGGGCTTTGTACGGGAGGGATTTGTATGCTGGTGGAGTTCACAGCATTAAACAAACAAAATATCTCCCAGTATGAATATCTAACTAAACTTAAGTCAGTTCTAGACTAACGAGGTGGCCCCCAATGGGTCTCCTAACACAAACAGACAGCATATTGACATTTTTAGTGTTCTGTAAGCAGTCAGCCTTTTCAGGCCATCACAGCAGAAGGAGACCTGAGCACAGTCAAAAAATGTTTTCTCTAAAAGAACAATAAACCCTGAAGCTCCTCACCATGTGTAGGTGGGAACTCTAATGAACACACATATATTTCTGCAATCTTGCCAGTCATTTCCTCAAAATAAGCTCTCCAAGGCTGGAGAGGATACACTTTCATCAGTGAAGCTAGGTGATCCAGCATACCTGTAATGGATTTCTTAAAAGTCATGTGCTAATTGTTAGCAAATGTTTTCAATCCTGGACCAGATCCATACCGGGTTTGCTGGATTACCCAGCTTTACTGATGAAAGAGTAGCCTGTCCAGCCTTGGAGAGCTTTAATAAATCAGGCCCAATGTCTCCTTTTCCTCCCTGCTTTTTCAAATGGTCTTTGAAAAGCTCCAGCTTTTTATTTCTTTACAAGACCCATAATGCTCTGGTAAACATTATAATAAGTGTATATATGCATACTAAAAATGTTATACAAATAATTGGAGAAAAAAATAACATAAGGCAGTTTAAAATGTATAATGATATACATTAATAATAACGTAGCTCTATTTATTTAAAAGTACACCTTGCTAGTAATGGGTTGGACCTCCTTTTTCTGTAATTCTTCACAGCAAGGTGCTGGAAACTCAGGGGATTCCTTGAGGATTGGTCAGCAACACTACTAAGGTAAGCTGTTTCATTTAAATGCTACTCAGTTGTTACTATAGAGCCCAAATTGTGCCAAGAAATATAATATAAAAAACTATCCCCCCATTACACCATCACCAGCCTGTACCCTTGATACAAGACAGGATAGATCCATGCTTTTATCATGGTGTTGGTGATGCCAAATTCTGACTCTACCATACAGATGTTAAAGCAGCAACAGAGACTCATCAGACCAAGCAATGTTTTTCCAATCTTCTTGTAAATTATAGTCTCACGTGCTTGTTCTTAGCTGATAGAAATGGCACCCAATGAGGTTTCCTGCTGCTGTACCCTATCAAGGTTCATTGTGTTTTTCATTAAGAGATGCTTTTCTGCATACCTTGCATGTAATAAGTGGGTATTTGAGTTACTGTTGCCTTTCTATCAGTTGGAACCAGTCTGGCCATTCTTTTCCGACATCAACAAGACATTTTCACCCAGAGAACCTCTGCTCCTGGATGTTTTCCCTTTTTTGAACCACACTCTGCAAACTTTAGAGATGATTGCGCATGAAAATCCCAGCAAAATAACACTTTCTGAAATATTCAAGGGTCGGCATGACACCATCAATCATGCCATGTACAAAGTAACCTAAATCACGTTTTTTACCTCATTGTGATGCTCAATTTCTTCTCCATCAGGTCATCCTGACAACGTCTATATGCCGTAATGCACTGAGTTGCTGCCATGTGAATGGCTGATTAGATATTTGTATTAGCAAGCAGTTGATCAGGTGTAGCTAAGAAAGTGGCCACTTAGATTTTTATATATATACAGTGGTACCTCGATATAAGTCCACACTGAAATAAGTCCAACTTGGTATAAGTCCTGTTTGGACACAAAAAATCTTGCTTGGTATACAACCTTTGTGCTAAAACTTGTATGGGTCAAAATGAGTCATAACACCACATGCTCCCCCTATTTACCTCTTGAGACAAAGCCACGACTGCCCATGAGCATCAGTAGGCCAGTTGCTACCATTCAGTGATCAACCCGCGCTATAACTCTCTGTGAATTACATAACATCTCCTCCTCATCCTCCCTTCTCAGCACCATCCTAGTAGGCACTTGACTCTTCTCAGCAAAGTAAGGGGAGGTATAATTTTCATTTATTTCATCTAATTTATTTTGTATTTATGTATTTCAGTATTAAGCAATGTTTTAAATTATTCCATACAACCCCATCACAATGTATAATATGCCAAAAGCTTAATTAAACTACAATCGACCCCACGCCATTATATGTTCTATTTAAAATCATTGAAAAGTTTTTTTTATAAGACAAGGTAACTGTCTGAAATCTATCTTTATATTAGCTTCCGACTGGGATAGTTGAATGTTGTGCACTATACATTAAATTAGCTCTACTGCTAGTTTTAGGTACTTGGAGCTGCAGAAGAACAGACATGTTACAGGAGCAGGGACCATAAAGGAATCTCAGTATTACTATAGGTAGGTAGGAGGTAGTTTACATGTTTTCCTTATTATTCCCCCAAATTGTAAAGAGATGCAGAAGGAGGTTGCAACATATGAGTATACATTGGAGTAATGCTCATTCAGGCTTTAACTGGTCCGTTCTATAGGGTTCAGCACCGCAGACAGCTCCGAAGGGAGGGTAGCAGATTGAGCAGAGGACTGCAATGACTTTATCATTTATCTTTATTTTAGGTGTACTGTTCCTTTAAAGTAGGTTACTGTCAGTGTCTTATTCTAAAAACCTTTCATTTCTGTTACAAGAGAAGTTAATTTCTCCATTCCTAAACCTCTGTGGTTACACAGGATTATCATACTAACAAGCAAAGGATTAGGACGGCTCCATTCCTCAGCAGCCGCTTTCCCCTCTGCTATGTTCTTCTGGGGAAATATATCTATTCTGGTGAGGATGGAGGAGGCAAAGCAGAATTTAATAATGATAATATTAATATGTTTTTATTATTTGTTACTGCATTCCCTTCCTTGTAAGTGCCTTTGGCATTATTTGTACATTTTTATCTCAGATATCCAACCTTCCTGCTCATATAATCTAAACACAGTCCTAATCATTCAGTCTATACTGTATTTAAACTAAGCAATTTTTTTAAGCTATTTTAATTGTTATCTTTAATGGATCCCGCCTTAAAAGGCCTTCCAAATATCTATTTTCTGTTTTTCTTGACTCATCTATCATAAGACCCTCCCCATGGTTTTTCCACTAGCAGAAAACAGTCAGGGCAGGGCTGCATTTCAGATGTTAGGACACCGCCAATGGGGTCTTTAATACCTGGGAATTCCTCACCAATGGAACTTTGAAGAATTTAGAATTTGTTTAAAATTGCTGCAGCACCTTGCTTAAGGGTGGAGTATTTTTGCGCGTTTAAATTAAAACTAAAAGATGTTCTAACCCTTCTTCAGGCTAAAAATTTAAAAGAAAATGTTTTAGATAGTCATATAGACATTTTCTTGTTTTCTTCCTGTTTACGTGTGAGATTTGTAAATTGAAGGAATTAGTGGTAGCATTCTGCTTTCTGCTGAACAACTGCCGAGATATTTACTGCCTGGCTAAAAACATTGTTACTATCTTGGGGGTGCCTGTGGGGGCAGTGTTTTGAGCCTGGGTGCCCGTGGGGGCAGTGTTATGATCTGGGGTGTCTGTGGGGGCAGTGTTATGATCTGGGGTGTCTGTGGGGGCAGTTTTATGATCTGGGGTGCCTGTGGGAATAGTGTTATGATCTGGGATGTCTGTGGGGATAGTGTTATGATCTGGGGTGCCTGTGGATGCAGTGTTTTGATCCTGGGTGCCCGTGGGGGCAGTGTTATGATCCTGGGTGCCTGTGGGGGCAGTGTTATGATCTGGGGTGTCTGTGGGGATAGTGGTATTATCTGGGGTGCCTGTGGGGATAGTGGTATGATCTGGGGTGCCTGTGGGGGCAGTGTTATGATCTGGGGTGCTTGTGGGGATAGTGTTATGATCTGGGGTGCCTGTGGGGGCAATGTTATGATCTGGGGTGCCTGTGGGGGCAGTGTTATGATCTGGGGTGCCTGTGGGGGCAGTGTTATGATCTGGGGTGCCTGTGGGGGCAGTGTTATGATCTGGGGTGCCTGTTGGGCAGTGTTAAAATCTTTGGTGCCTGTGGGGGCAGTGTTATGACCTGGGGTGCCTGTTGGCCAGTGTTATTATCTGGGGTCCCTGTTGGCCAGTGTTATGATCTGGGGTGCCTGTTGGCCAGTGTTATGATTTAGGGTGCCAGTATTATGATCTGGGGTTAATTCATTTGGTCAGCTCTGGGTTCAGCAACATTTTGTGCAGAAAATGAGCTACTCCCGAGATATATACTGAATGACCAGGTTTTTTCATCAATGGATTTTTTTCCCTCATGGCACAGACATATTCCAAGATGACAATGCCAGTATTCATCTGGCTGATATTATGAAAGAGTGGTTCAGGGTGCATAGGACACTATTTTCAAACATGGATTGGCCACCACAGAGCCCAGACCTTCACCCCATTGAGAATCTTTTGGAGTGGTTGGAGAAAACTTTACACAGTGCTCTGACTCTCCTATCATCAATACAAGATTTTTTTGGAAAACAAATAAACCTTTGGATGGAAATAAATGTTGTAACATTGCATAAGCTTAATGAAATGTTACCACGTCAAATGCATGCAGTAATCAAAGCAAAGGAGGTCCATTGAAATATTAGAGTGTGACTTTTTGTGACTTTATTTGGCAGTGTATTTTCTATACAGACATGAGTAGCATAGCAAAGTAGGAAATAGAGAATTGGTATGGATGCCCCGTACTTATAAATTTGGATATTTATGAAAGAAATAATTCTAGGGAACTATAAATTTTCTCAATATGTACATTTTATATATATTTGTGTGATCTCTTTGCACATTTGTTATTAGTGATTTGCCTTTCAAAAGACATCCTGCAGACCTTACTCCTTCATTGATATGTATATTACAGATGAATGTAGCTTAGGGCTGCCTACATTTGTTGGCGGTGCATTTCTGTATGCGCAGCAGGTTCACCTCTAAGCCTGTTGCAAATCTACTAAAAACTTAGTCAGTGTATGGCTAGTGAACCTGGACAGGAGAATGTGCAGGGATCTGACTGAAAAATATGATGCTCCTGCTTTGTGAATGCAGACCTGATACAGGAACCTCACAGGTATTTACCTGCAACATCGCGCAGGGGCCACGTGCCATATCTGACAGGATGTCATGGATGAGGAAGTGTTACCCTGGTACTTCCCCTTTCTTTGTCATGCACCTTGCTTTAGATAACCACCTAGGAGTACTTTCAGCAAATTAATTTTGTAAGGGGACATCCTTTGTGTTATTCGCTTCTCTTTCTGCAAGCAGCAGTTTTGGCAGCGAGGGGAGAAAATAAAACAATTGACTGTTTAAGACAACAGATTGGCAATACAAGCTTTCTAAATACATCATATTTCTTCATTAGGCCCTGCTGCTGGCTTCTGTTTGGAACAATACAGACAGATCTCTTTCCTCCTATACCATCCAACTAAAAACAAGACAAAAATTACAGAAAAGTCCTTTCCTAATACTTAAAGGACAGTTCCTCCCAACAGTCACCAGTCAGTGACACAAGCAGTAGTGAAGCCAGATACAACCATGCAACTAGCATTTTAAGGAAATCAAAAAACAATTATATTTATATAAATATAAATTATATAATATAATCTCCTTCTGTGTATACATTTAAAAATATACACATGTAACCCAATTTGCCCCCTACACATGTGAGCTTTGTTTGCTTAGTGGTGTACTTTATGTCTCTTCCTAGTGCAAGGCTATGGGTCAGCCATGACTCTAACAATAGGATGTCTGGGGTCATCTCATCAGTTAGCCTTGTGCACAACATCATTGTATGGAAAGAGAGATGAGAGAAACATAAAAACCATGTGTCCCCTGTCAGTATAATACAGGGGAAGTAAACCCTGGGTACTTCCTCTTTATTTGTTAGGAGCAATTAATTTTGAAGAACTCCACTTGCAAGCGACATTTGCAGAACTGATTCAAGGGCAGGGGAATACACATTTGTAGAACTTTAAATCAAAGTCCAGCAAACTATTTTTTTTTCTTTAGATAGCATAAATAATGGTTGTTGAACCTATTTTTGTCTGTGACCCCACTGGTTGATGGACAGGCCCCCATAGACCTCAACCAGCAATGAAGTCTTTGTTTCAGTTTGTTTCTGATAATATAGAGTAAGGAGTTGCAAAATATTCAGTTCTGGGTGTGAAATACTCTAGGTATGCCATATTTTACTTCTATAACTACAACCTCCTCCTGTATCACTGTCTGTATCTGCCCGTCATTTGGAAACCTTATTTAATGTACAGCGCTGCGTAATATGTTGGTGCTATATAAAACCTGTTGATTATTAATAATAATAACCTACTGATCATATTAATGTACTATGAACTGAATATTAGCTTGGGTACCCTCAGGACTAAAAATTATTTTATATTTTATTTATTTAGGTGTTCCTCCAGGGGAAAAAGGTTAAAAAAAATGGGGTTGGAGAAAAGCAAAACTGGGAGGTTGAATTCCCCTGAAAATCTGGGAGATTTCTGTGAAATGAGAAATACACTGTACAATGAAAACCACTCAGAGCTCCCATCCTCACTGCCTCCGGCAAGTTGGTGCATGTCAGATCCTCCATCTAGGACCATATCATATACAGTGGAGAAGCCAGATTTTGCGGCATAATTATTTTGCTGAAATCGCCCTGTTCATTGGTGTGACTGGATTGGCAGACAGTATGCATGAATCAAAAACCCAAAAATGTTGATATCGTTGGGGTCTGATCTTACACGTACTGCCTGTCATGCTACAATGTGCCACTTCCACCCCACTCCAATCTAATCTACAATATGCCACTTACACCCCACTGCAATCTAATCTACAATATGCCATTTACACCCCACTCCAATCCAATCTACAATATGCCACTTACACCCCACTCTAGTCCAATTCCAATATGCCACTTACACCATACTCCAATCCCAAAGGATTGCATTTCATTTACATTTTCCAACTTTAAAGGTCAACGCTACCCTTCACAGTTCTTGCACTTTTCCTCATTGATTTTAACTGCAGGACATTGTAATGATGCGGAATTAAGGCCATGCTACTTTCTGCATCATTGTATTTGAGTGCAGGGTGTCGTAATGATGCACCCCCAGTTGCTGGGCCTATACTTCATCATTGTATTTGAGTGCACAGTTGAACAATGTTAAGTGTCATTCAGCCTGGGAGGGTACAGGTCTGGATTTCAGAATGGTGAGTCTAAGAGACAGTGCCAGATCACATTAGGATATTGCAGCCAGTTTACCTTTTTTCTGCTGCTGTTTAAACTTACAACTTTGGAGAACTTTGGATGGACTTGGGTTGTAACATACTAATACATTTGCAACAGATCAGTCTGCAAGTGATATACAGTATATCTCTATATTACTCGCAGTTATTGCAACATTCATCTTTGCTATCCAGCAGGATCTGAGCAGTCATTGTGAGCCAGCTTACAACACATCCCGTAGCTGTGAGTGTAGCAAATTAGTGTAGAGGATGTCAGACATCTAAATACAGAAGTGAGGTCCACCCTATCTTATCATAGGCCCTATGGTCAATACCTAGCACACTGCAAGTCCTACAGATCAAAACACAAGGAGGAAGTCTCTTTATAAAATATACTCATGTAAAAACTCTAATGAGGAAGTTTGGTGCTTAACCCTTGTGTCATCCGTGTAATTACTAATGCAGAGTGATGCAATTCTTGCCCAAAACAAGCTTATTGAAAAAGACCAAGCAGAATGCAACACCAAGAAGCATTGTGTTACTGGAAACAAAATCAATGTAATATGTGGAGTGGGGTTTGGCCAAGAGCTGTAGTCCAGCAGAGAGGGCTTACCATGCTGGTTGGGATCTGTTAGCTGAAATGGAAATTTTCTGAGAACACTTGATTTCTGTCTGTCAACAAGAAATTTTCTGTGCTAGCAGCATTTTTACAGGAATAACACAGGGAAATGTGCAATAAACGTATAGGTTTTGTTTTAGTTTGCTCTAATGTACACTTTAAATATATGTATTGATTTTTTTAAAAGCAGAAATCATTTTTTTTTTAAATGTGCNATTTGTATTAGTCAACAAAACTACAGTAATATATTGAGCCAAATAAAAAGTTCTGCATTGCAAATTGTGCCAGAATGGTACTTATGTATAGCCATGGGAGAGCCATTTCCAGTTTTGCATCTTAGATGCATTTTTGGAAATGCAAAGCACAGAAAATTCAAGAAAAGTTTCCCAACAGATTATTACTTTTTTTTTTATATCAGCTTTGTTAGTAACTGAATTGGACCTGGTATCAGCTTAGTACAGACAGCTAAGCTACAGTACAGAAGCAGCTACAGCTGCTTCTCCTTTTATTGTTCAATTTCAGAATATGGGTGGGGGAAGACCTGTGGGTGTTATTTAACTGAAGCAGAGGAAAATCAGTTCTTTTCTGATGCGTTTCACCATTTTAGGCTTCTTCGGGGGAGCAATAGAGACAAAAAGCCAATAGGGTATCAGTGATGGATACATATTTGATTTGTATGAGACTTGAAATCCCTCCACAGTTCTTGTCCACTTACCTTTCTGACCTGATGGAAAAATACTCCCCTAGCCGCTCTCTTCGCTCCTCCAATGACCTACTAATGACTTCCTCACTCATAACCTCCTCACATGCACGGCTCCAAGACTTTTTCTAGAGCTGCTCCGACTCTCTGGAATGGTCCTACTCGTCCTATTCGGCTTGCTCCTACTTTCTTCTCCTAAAAGAGCTCTCAAACCCCATCTTTTAAACCTCACCTACCCATCTTCCAATGTCTTTTGAACCCTCACTAATTCCCACTATTCCATATCTCCCCTCCTATTGTGTGATACTTCCCCCACCTCTTAGATTGTAAGCTCTTTGAGGCATGGTCCTGTCCTCCTCCTGTGTCACTGTCTGTATCTGTCTGGCATTTGCTACCCCTATTTCAAGTACAGTGCTGTGTAATATGTTGGAGCTATATAAATACTGTTTATCATTACTATTTATAATAATTAGATTTTTGGAGGGCAATTCTATGGTATCAGGTGATTTCCTAGAGTTATAGAAATGGTGGCAGTGTGAGGGCTAAATGTTGTTCATCCTTGTGGGCTGTTGTGGATTAGCTAAGGCAGGCAGGGGTTAAATGATATCTGCACCTTGTAGCAGTAGAGGATTACACAAGATCCGAGAAGACAAAGACCTTGCTGTGCAATGAAACGGGTATATTATTGTTCTAGGCGTCAAACCCAATTTTCAAGGGCAGGGGACCATGTATTCACCCGTTTCTTAGTAGGCAAAGTAAAACCAGGGTGTCCCAAAAGGAAATCTAATAATGCATTTATCAAGCATGCACATGCATCAATTATAGCGCAATCGGAAAAAAATGCATTGCTATTTATACATTCCCTATTCAAGTAAGCTATGTAAAATGATACAAGCTTCTACAGCAATGTTTAGTTCAGTGATACATTCACCCAGTGCTTCTTGTATATCACTGGGATTCCATTAGCAAAGTCGTTGCTTGTGGGTTCCCAACTAAACCCACTGGCGTTTACTCACCCTCTCTGTGTGTTTTCTCAATACAGAGAATGCTGCAGAAATGAGACCCCATGGCAGAGACAAAACGCTGTGTACATCAATATATGCTGCTTGTCAGTTGAAGCACTATGGTGTATCCAAGCAGGGGATGAACCACACCATTATGGTATATATATATATATATATATATATATATATATATTCCAAATGTCTGATCAATGGACACTAGTGGATGAGAGTGGAAAGATTCCTTTGCAGCAGTTTGTGCTCCAACTCCCTATTCAAAGTCATTACAGAAGGACAACTATTATCCACTATTTGGTCAGACATTTGAGGACACCAGACCATAACACTCACACTACTTACTATTTATTTAGCGAAAAAATTGTGGATTTACCAAAGCTGCTATTTCATGCTTGAAGCTCACTCCTTTCTGTACAGGAGTTGAACCTGTCACTGTTCATGGGGCTGAATTGTGAATGGCCCTCGGCAGTACAGACATGAGCAAGAGACATGGTGGCACATTGCTCTCTGTGCACAGGGACTCCATTTACTCTTGGTAAATGGCCACTAATAATCTCAAGTGTGGGAAGTGGACATTGGCACTAGGCATGGGTGGACAAGAAGTCCACAACAGGTTAGTGATTTATTGTACTAACGTTGCCGATTGTTGTGCCATTGACTGACTTTGCCAGCTCAAATGGAAGTAAAGGCTGATGCTTAGGAAAGTGCGCACATAGAAAGTGAAGAATTCTAAATTGGTGGACTTGTCCAGAAAGTATCGGGGGCCCTTGGACATTTCACATCACAACTGCTGGTCCTGTGTGCAAAGCTTTTCCAGAAGCCGCTCTTCTCGTTAAGCCAAAAGGGGTTGCAACACATGGAATGTGATGTCCAACCAACTCATATAGGTGTGGTGACCACAAACTTTTGCACACATAATGTAGTTAGGCTCATCTGTATTTTTTTTTAAGTTACGGAGATCTATTAATGGAACCAAACCCAACTGTAGTGTTTGTCATATTATTTCACCCTTCTGACCCACCAGCTATTGTCCATGTAGGACACAAAGCTGCCATGTTGTATACAATAAAAATCATAGTCTAATGATTAAGCTGTTTCTAGTCTCAATGTATAAGCTTTATTCACAATATTCTAGTTCTAACTCACATGGCAGGCCTCATTAAATGCAAACAACATTTAAAACCTATGGAACGTAAGCCACAGGTCCTCACTGGCATGAGATAAAACACAAGCTCATCTGCATTCAGCAAAGATAGGATTCTCTATACATTGGTGTAGAAGTATCCCAGGTGTATGCGAGCTTCACACAATAAAGAAGATCCTTCAGGAAACTGTATAACATCAAAGGGTACAAAGAGAAGGTCTAAAAAACACTGTAACTGATTGGGGAGGGCAGAGAAAAGATTGATGCCAGAGAACAGCTGTTCCATTGGAACATTAACTAAGATGCTGCAAACATTCATGATTTATAAAAACTGATGATCTTCATACTAATATGTGTATATGTATATGCTATGTATGTTATCCAGCAAACTGTAGCATAATCTATTCCAGCCAGATGTGGCAAGGGAAAGTCTGCTTCTTAAAAAAAATATATATTGTCTAATTTTCTTTGTTTCCGTTATATCAGCAATCAGTCAAACTTCCAAGGCAAATTTACAACTAAACGCCTCGGAATTCTTCTGCTGCAATGTTTCCTAAACTGAAGGTCATGATCCTGTTTGGTGGGGGTTGCCGACCTCCCACCTTGTTTATTTATTTCCACTGCTGTCCACCCGCCAGGCCTTCATTAACATCCATTACATTGGCACCCACCTGCCCTACTTTTCCTGCATGCCGCCCACCCTTCGGTCTCACATGTGTCCAGGCAATGAGGTGGCAATACATTGAGGTGTTTGTTGATGTTGCTGGGGAAGGAGGGATGCAGAGGTGATTAGTAGTGGAGGAGTAGAGGGGCAGAGGTGATCAGTAAGGATAGTAAATTGGAGTAGGTGCAGATCTGGTGGTGAAAGGATGCTGCAGAGGTGATCAGTAAGGATAGTAGATTGGAGTAGGTGCAGATCTGGTGGTGAAAGGATGCTGCAGAGGTGATCAGTAAGGATAGTAGATTGGAGTAGGTGCAGAACTGGTGGTGAAAGGATGCTGCAGAGGTGATCAGTACTGAAGTTGGAGTACAGTGGTGAGCAGGGATGGAAGGCTCGTGCAGAGGTGAGCAGTTTTGGAGGAGTAGGGAGGTAAAGGTGATCATTGGTGGAGCAGTAGGGGGACAGTGGTGATCAGTAAGGACACTAGATTGAAGGTGTAGAATTGAGCAGTGGTAAAAGGCTGATGCATAGGTGATCAGTACTGAAGTTGGAGTACAGAGGTGATCAGGGTGGAAGGCTCCTGCAGAATTGAGCAGTAATGGATTGCAGTGGATTCACAGGTAAGCAGTAGTGAAAAGCTGGTTTCAGCAGGGATTGATTCAAGTAGGTGCAGAGGTGAGCAATGGTGGAGATGAATTAGAAAGGGTGCAGAATTAAGCAGTTGGGTGAAGGTTGGAGTGCAGAGATTATGAGTGTTGGAAGCTGACTTCAAATAAGCATTAATGAATCTGGAGTGCAGAAGTGATTAAAAGTGTAGGAGGATTGTGGTGGTAAGTTGGAGTGCAGAGGCGAGTAGTGGTAGAAGCCGATTGCAGAAGTGAGCAGTGAAGAAAGACTGCTGCTGCAGAGGAAAGCTGGAGTGCAGACATGATTGGTGGTGGAGGTGGACTGTAGTGTTGAGGCTGGAGTGCAGAAAGTGACTGGCGGCGGAGGTGGACTGCAGCAATAAGTGCTGGACAAGAGGTATACAGGGTAGCCATGGTGTCCCTGACTATTTTAATTAAGTTCTTCTATAAAGTTCAAAGTGTGAGTTTTATGTCTATAACGTGTATGCAAAAAAAAAAAAAAAAAACATATTTAATAAGATTTAATTTTTAAAGCTAGCTGTGCTAAGGTTTAAATGTAGGTACTCTGGCATCTATGCTGTGTAGGTTTGGGTTAGTTGCTCTTTAAGCCCCTTCCACCATTTAACATGATCATTATTCTTCTTCGCGTAGCCAGGGGTACTTTTTCAGGTGAGCATTTACAATGCAAGACATTTAGAAATATATTCTCATTTTACATTATAATGATGGTTTTATTACCAATATGTTTACTTTTTTACTTGACTGCTTTATAAATAGTAAATAAATAAGATCTTTGCTTGCATGAAAACAAATATGTTTACTGTGTGTCTTATTACTATTCTGCCATTGCCATTTGTTGTTTTTATGGCTTTGCTGACAATTTGGTAATCATTCCCTTCTTGGGTACAAAAACACTTTTTTTTCTTTCCGACACATCAGACTATAATAAAGCTGTCACTGTTCTAGTGAATGACAAACTGATCATCTGGGTACCCCTATTTTCTGAGTATTGACAAAAGGAAGTGAGATGGAGGGGGGCACCATAGCAATGCCCTATTGAGAAATTGAAACTATAAGCTGTGCTTCCTGTATGCATCTGAAGGTTTCATTTTTACTGGAGTGTACCCAAAAGCGTATACAGTTGACATCTGTAAAAAAAATCTGGCAACCAAAATCTGGCAACCTCCAGAGTGCCGGATTTTAGAAAATTCCAGATTTTTGAAAGTTATACTCACCTCAACACACAGGCCAGTCTTCCTCTCGCAGCACCCGTGGACATCTGGCACAGTTCCAGGGAGCAGGCAGCAGGGACGTCTCTACGTGTATTTAAAGTAGCAAGCAGGACCTTACAGCTGTTTCTGGAGAACAGCGCCCTCAAAACATCAATGGCCAAAGTGTACTACCTGTATTGAAAATGTGATCTGAAATTCATGCCAGAAAACTGAAGGAACCAGATTATCGGTGGTGGGATTTTCGATTGTCAACTGTACATTTTTTTCCATTTAGATGGACAGGGTACAAGCTAGGTTGTCTTACCACGATAAAGAAAAAGGAGGAATCTCTAAATGGGGACATCTGTCCTTGGATGTGGTGAGGTCCTTGGAGATCCTTTTGGGCTTCTGTTCCTTTATTATCTTCAGGTCATTTTGCCAATAACACATTTTCTGTCCTTGGGGGACAACACCAACTCACTGTTCTGTATCTTTAGGAAGCATTGTTGTCACCCTAAATCAGAAAGTGTCTAAGGCTACATACATACGTCACATGATTCTCATCTGATTATCCCCTCAGGGATGGTATCGGATGAGAATCTGACGTGTGTACAGCGTTCGTACAATGCCGTCCTGGCAGATCCATGAACAATTACCAACTGCCATGCAAATGAAATTCTATTTGAGAGGTGTCATTATCAGAATGGTATATCTGTGTCTCAATTCTTCAAGTTCAGCTGTGTTAAAGACCAGTCATTGTGTACATTCTGGTAGGAGGGTGACACCCATGCATGGCAAATGCCTACTTTTGGTGACACCCATGGTCCATTAGCGATAGGGATCTGTATCCTCACCAGGTTTCGTCCTATAAAGGTAAAAGTACTGGGGCCTCTCATTGCCCGCAATGCTTATCAACCAATAGGAAGCTAGCATTCATGACTTTAACACATCACATCTGTACCCTCTCAATACCACCTCTGGATCACCAATGTTTTCAAATATACAGTATAGAAAAATACATTTATTTTTTCTTAAAGGTAACTTTTCAGAATGCAAACGAAGAAGCTGCTCTTAGTGTCTTCTCTTAATTTCCTGCTCGATAACAGTCATTTGGAAGTCGGTGACCCTGAACAAGCATGTAGTCAGTGAATTCAGGTCACATGTTTGTTCCAAAACAAATAGTGAAGCGAAGCTTGCAAATGCCAAAACAAGTCAGCAATTTCAACTTATATATTTTAACCTATAGAATAGAGTATCAGGTTTTGGTTCTGAGTGCAGACAAGGTCCAGTATTCACAGCGCCATCCTAATAACAATAACCGACATCCATAGCAGAGTCTACAGCTACCTTAAAATCTGAGGATTGTAGACTCCGCTGTCTGCGATGGCTGACAAACCCTGCGTGTTTTCTGTTATCACACCTCCCCATCCCCACCTCAGCAGCCTGTCTGCCACAAGTGTGAAAGAATTGCAAGATTCAACCCAGCAACAGGCAGAATGGGCTTTTCAATGACACCGAGCTGGAAAGTATTTCAAATGGAGGGAATGACAGCTTGGTGTGCTTGTACTGTGCCAAACCCGCGTACAAACAAGCATCAGAGCGAGGCACAGAGCCACACAATACAACGCAGATATATCGTACTACAAAATGTGTGTATGCGAGGGCTGAGCAATAGAAGAGTAAGATCTGTGCATGGATACAAATACACACACACACTGCTATATGGAGATATATGTGTGTGTGTGTGTATACACACATATATTGTTAGTGTGTGTGTGTGTTTATGTGGATGTTTGTGTGTATATACACATATATTGTTAGTGTGTGCGTGCGTGTGTGTGTGTCTGTACGCATATATTGTTAGTATATGTGTGTGTCTACGTGCATATTAACCTGACTTTTCATGCAAACATATATGGTCACCTATATATGCACATACACTATGACTTGTATATGCACATGTACACGATAACCTATGTGTACACACATATATATATATATATATATTTATATATATATGCTACTGGACAAAAAAAATAATATTAGAGGAATGCAAATTCATATACATTGAAGTGCATGTGTGTGCCCATAGAACCCACACAGACCCATAGTACCCATACCTATATACAGTGTGTAAGTGTAGAGACAAATGCAGCATGTTAATGATGCCCATATTTAAACACACACAGACAACAAGGTGCATGCAAACACACACATATAGCATGACATGCACATGCATGCACCTGCAGCAGGCTATGCCTGTCTATGCTTGGTTAAGCTTTGGTTGCCTGCACAGATTCTCCATCATGTGACACACAGCATAGGCATTGCTCAGCCCTGACACACAGGCTCATTACAGGGAGGGGGAAGCAGGAGATAAGGAGCTGTACCTGGACTCAGGACCCCTCGGTGCAGCTGCCAGGGGTGCAGGCTGTGAGGCTGCTGCTGTCTCTGCTTCTTTCTCTCTCTAGATTCTGCAACAGACGCTTCCGGGTTGGTCAATGAGAGCGTCACAGCTTCAGGTCTGAGCTGCTGCAGCTACTGTGAAATATCTCTATAAAAGGAAGAGACAGTGAAGAACAGGAAGCGTACCTTACAGAGGATGGTCTGCACTGTTTTCTGCTACTGTGCAATAGGGTGCTCACAGCCCAATAAAAGCAAACAGGAACACCTATTATGCTTGGCCAACGTAGACACTCCATAGGATTCGCTTCTAATCATCAAAAGAGATCGTTAGTTAACAAAGATTTTTCATTATCATACATAAATGTTTTCACAGCCAATCACAGAGCTTTGACTGAGGAATAGAAAAGGCTTATAATGTATTGAGACATTTGGCGGATATATTGCCCATTGATAAAACCTGTAATACTCTCAGCTACATATTTCAGTCTCCCAGGGCTGCAGGTGTTATCCTAAAACTTAAAGTATAACTCCAGCCAGAACTGTATATTTTACCTTTACATAGATTAGTGAAATGCTCATATTTTCAGTTTTTGCTGTCTGTGACCCTATAAGGGGGGAGATTTTCCTTCACTTCCTGTCCCTATGACACCCATTAAAGAAATAGAAGAGATTGTCACCAGAGCACAGACAGCCCACCTCTGTTATTAAACAACTGGGTTCATACTACAAACCGCCAAAGAGATGCAATACGTTTTCATACGTTACTTCAGTGTTTGATGCTCTTGCATTAGGAAATTACATCAGAGACAATCCCAGGTGATTATGGGTAAAATAGACCAAAAACATGCATGCAGCAATATGTAACACACAGCACTGCAGTGCGTTTGTGGAAATGTTAGATTGTCCCCATAGACTGCACAATGCATGCACATAAAAACAAAATGCATAAAAACATGCAATAGGCGCACACTTGCAATAATTGTCATTGTAAAAGATCTTTCACGATTCTTTCCAACGACAAAAAACTGAACAATGCATGAATGAGCACTGTACATACAGCTGAAAGGGGAGAATGATGGAGCAACACCTGGCAGTGCTCTCTCCCCTTCACTTTCATTACGATCTTTTGTTTGTGGATTAGCCAGGACGGTCATCTGGTAGACAGACAATGAACGCTGTACACATGCCAGATTCTTGTCTGATATCAGCCCCGAGGCGGGTGTACGTAGTCTTAATATAGGTGCCTATGTGTTGTGGAACCACATGTCCCAGCATGGTATCCACACCCAGAAGCTCACTGGGCACACCAGCACTAAAAGCGTTATATACTACTGATTGTACCATCCTCATATCACGGATCACATCCACAATCTCATATTGCACCATGACTGATACTATACAAGTGTATACAAGACAAGTACATGCATGGATTGTAAACTGATCTGTTTGATACAACTAGATTGTAGTGTGTGTGCTATAATTGTATGACTGTGTGTCTGTACAATCCAAATCTAGGATCACACAGATATGACGTTTTTCAGTTTTAGATAAAATAGAATAGAGAAGCACTGGAGCCTCTGTCAGGTTTTTATCACCAATAAAAGTCCACATATACTAATATATAATGAAATCAATATATGTAGTCAATGCTTTTCACCTGCCAGACCGCACTTCCTTCTTCAGAGCTTCTTTTCGGTGATCATTACCTGAAAACACAAAGAGTTGTTATTTTTAAATTTTTCATAGAAACAGGAAATGAGGGGCAATCTTACAATAAGGACACCCGTTCAGGTGACAACTAAGGCCAGGTCACAACTCTCACTTGCCGTCATTTACATTTGAACCGCAATTCATGGAGCAGATTGTATGATGTGTTGCAATGCACTGCAGGTTTGCAGGCAAAGAGTTTTGATCTGCTATTGAGAATGAATGACACCACAGTGCACGGATGTATATTACCATGCAGTGCAATACCATGAATTGTAACCTATACAGTGCTGCATTTCTCCTGTCTTCAAAGCCAATCCCCTCACTTCCCCCAAATCCTGCTTGCTCCCTGGGACAGGAAGTGGGCTGTAATTTACCTCTGTCCTAGATGAGGGAGTCTGCACATTCTACTCAATGCCCCGGTACCAGCTAACCAGAGAACTATTTGAAATTGCAAGGTCTGCATTCATCTGCATTTGGTTGGGGGGGAGTTGGGGAGAATATTGTTGGACGCTTTAGTATTCTATTTACATTTTATTGGTGGAATATTGTGGGAGATAGGGGTAAAGGTGCAGAAAATCCAGAAAAAGAAGCAATAGTAATGAAAAATCCTAGAAAACTGGAAGCTGTACTTAGTATGGCTTCTTAACCACAGTAGCTGGACTATTGATAGCAACTCAGCCTACTGTGGCCCTACAAGAAGCAGATGCACAAAAGTACCTATGTGAAGGAAGCACAGGAAGTTACTGGGGCCCTATGTGACAGAGGCACAGGGACATACTGGGGCCCTATGTGAGGGAGGTACTGTGGCCCTAGGTGAATCAGACACTGAAAGGTACTGTGGTCCTATGTGAAGGAAGCACAGGAAGGTACTGTGGCCCTATGTGA
>NC_092862.1:10064658-10065118 GCF_032062135.1 Pyxicephalus adspersus | reverse complement strand
GTACTGGGGCCCTATGTGAAGGAGGCACAGGAAGGTGCTGGGGCCCTATGTGAAGGAGGCACAGGAAGGTGCTGGGGCCCTATGTGAAGGAGGCAAAGGAAGGTGCTGGGGCCCCATGTGAAGGAGGCACAGGAAGGTGCTGGGGCCCCATGTGAAGGAGGCACAGGAAGGTGCTGGGGCCCCATGTGAGGGAGGTGAAGGAAGGTACTGTGGCCTCATGTGAAGGAAGCACAGGAAGGCACTGTGGCCCCATGTGAAGCAGACCCTGAAAGGTACTGGGGTAATATGTGAAAGAAGCACGGGAAGGGACTGAGGCCCTGTGTGGGGAAGGCACGGGAAGGTACTGGGCCCTATGTGAAGGAGGCACAGGAAGGTACTGGGGCCCTAGATGAAGGAGGCACAGGAAGGCACTGGAGCCCTATGTGAAGGAGGCACAGGAAGGTGCTGGGGCCCTATGTGA
>NC_092862.1:10055556-10063637 GCF_032062135.1 Pyxicephalus adspersus | reverse complement strand
CGCAAACCAGCTCTCAGCAGCATCTTTGACATCAGAAATGTCCTCAAAACGTTGTCCCTTCAGGTGTTTCTTCACATTCGGGAACAGATAATAGTCCGAAAGGGCCAGGTTAGGTGAGTAGGGGGGATGGTGGACCAATTGGAAACCCAAGGTGGTAAATTTGGCAGCTACAACGTTGGACGTGTGCACAGGTGCATTGTCCTGCAAAAAAAGGATTCCTTTGGTCAATTTTCCACGGTGTTTTGTCTTAATTGCCTCCTTTAGCTGGTCCAGGAGGTTAGCAAAATACTGTCCGGTGATATTAGAGCCCTGAGCTAGGTAGTCCACCAACAGAATACCGTCTTTGTCCCAGAAAACGGACGCCATGACTTTTTGGGTGATTTCTGGGTTCGGAACTTCTGTGGCGCCATTCCTTTGACTGTTCCTTGGTTTCAGGATCATATATGTGGAGCCAGGTTTCATCCCCAGTCACTAACCTAGCCAAAATGTCCTGTGCAGCTTCAAAATGGGCCAAAACGGCTTTGGATGCTTCAACTCATTCCTTCTTCTGATCACTGTTCAAACATTTCAGCACTCACTTCGCTGAAAGCTTGCCCATGTCCAGGATAGTGGTGATAACAAACCCAACACGCTCCCGTGAGATGTCAAGTATCTGGGCTTGAGAAGTTCCTGGCTTTGCCCAGAAAGAAGAGAGCCAGAGTTATGAAATAACACATTTATTCAACATATTCCCCTGAGACTGATGCACTTGGTAAAGCGTGGTTGCAGCTTTTCTAGACCGTTCAAAAAAAATCCTTTGGTTGGGCCGCAAACCAGCTCTCAGCAGCATCTTTGACATCAGAAATGTCCTCAAAACATTGTCCCTTCAGGTGTTTCTTCACATTCGGGAACAGATAATAGTCCGAAAGGGCCAGGTCAGGTCAGTAGGGGGTATGGTGGACCAATTGGAAACCCAAGGTGGTAAATTTGGCAGCTACAATGTTGGACGTGTGCACAGGTGCATTGTCCTGCAAAAAAAGGATTCCTTTGGTCAATTTTCCACGGCGTTTTGTCTTAATTGCCTCCTTAAGCTGGTCCAGGAGGTTAGCATAATACTGTCCAGTGATATTAGAGCCCTGAGCTAGGTAGTCCACCAACAGAATACCGTCTTTGTCCCAGAAAACGGACGCCATGACTTTTTGGGTGATTTCTGGGTTAGGAACTTCTGTGGCTCCATTCCTTTGACTATTCTTTGGTTTCAGGATCATAGATGTAGTGCCAGGTTTCATCCCCAGTCACTAACCTAGCCAAAATGTCCCGTGCAGCTTCAAAATGGGCCAAAACGGCTTTGGATGCTTCAACTCGTTCCTTCTTCTGATCACTGTTCAAACGTTTCGGCACCCACTTCCCTGCAAGCTTGCCCATGTCCAGGATAGTGGTGATAACAAACCCAACACGCTCCCGTGAGATGTCAAATATCTGGGCTATCTTTTTTGCGGATATTCGCCGGTCCTCAATAATCAGCTCATGGACAGCATCGCAGGTTGCCGGGTCAGTTGAGGCTGGGGGACGCCCACTGCGGGGCTCATCTTCACCGGTAAAATGGCCAGTCTTGAAATGTAATATCCAGGTTGTGACAGTGCTGTAGGAAGGACACTTATCCCCCAGTATTTGTGACATCCCAATGTGAATGTCCTTTGCTGACTTTTCCTGGAGAAACAAAAACTTCATGACAGCCCATAACTCCAACGACGTGAAACTTGCTTGTGCCTCTGCCATCACAGCTTCTCACTAAAAGAAAAAACAGTTTTAAGAATCACAAAGACCTGATATTTGCACAGTTACATACTAAGATATTAGGCTGTCATATNCCCCACACTCATTTTTCTATTTCATCTGGAAGGGGGCAAAGCCAGGAACTTCTCAGCCCCCCCTCGTATATGCTCTGTATATCTGACTGGCCACCTACAGCCCTGCTGCCAATAAATACACCAAATGTAGGCAACGGACTCTAATGTTTAAAGCATAATGTTTAATAGCTCCTAAATCTGACATTTTTTTTTTCTAAAGGGTTACCTTTCTTGTCCTAGATCCTCTGAGAGAGTCAAAAGCACCATTGGAAGAGCTCAACCAGCAAGGAGAACAGTCATTATCTTCTGAAAATGTAAAAATTTGCTAGGTATGTATAACATTTTTTTTGTAAGGGGAGCTCAGCTATAGGTTTAGTTTGTGAATGTGGCCTTGGTTCAGGTGCACTTAAATACAGGGTCCCTCCAAAAAGGTCACTAAAACTAACACAACAGTTTTAGTTTTTTTATTCTATTTTTTTTTACTTTTCACCTCTGTAACAGATTCATGAGCTGGTATTATTTCTAGAAGATGCATTATTACTCCACTTCCTAAAAATGTTCCCAAAGTTTCCTTACTATTTTGCTCCCACACCAACAAAAGTTTTAAAATTGTATTATATGTACCTAGATTGTGAGTTGAGGAATACAGCATTGTACACTTCCATCTATGGTTTATTGATCCAACAGCTGTGCCTGCACAGTTCCTTTTCATAGGCTTCTATAGGGCTGGTAGACAAATTGGCTTCTCTGGGGCCAAACTATGCAGAGCTACTTAGGAAAGTAGGGGGGAACGTTTAAGGAAACTTTGGGAATGTATCCTTGTCCAGTATGTGTATGTTGATCTTATGCTCCTTTACGGTATATCCAAAACTGATCTCACTCTGTTATACTTTTGTTTCATTTATTACATGTGTTGTTTTATGTTACTCCTTGATCACCCATATCTATATATATATATATATATATATATATATATATATATATATACTTCTAATAAGCATTGAGAAAAGATATTTTTTGCGTGGCTTACCTGTCAGTTTTTAAAATTGGTGACAGGGACTCTTTGGAGCTGAACACACCTTTACAATGCAATACCTTCCCGCAGCAATGTACAGAATTAGAGAAATGTTATGTTCATTGATGCATTGTATTTGTGTTTATTTTGATTAGACCCCACCTGAAAAGACAACCTCCCCTTGTTACATGAGCACAAACACACGGGAAATGGTTTGATGATACCTTTAGTGTAAATTATCATGCTGACTGTGTGCTTAGGGAATTATCAGGAACTGAATAAACCACAAATCTCAGTCAGAAGAACCTAAACGGTTTTTGTTTTTAAAGTAAACCTGTGCACAGGGATTCATGTTGGCTTCAAATGTTGTCCTGCCTCTAAATCCAGAGTTCCTGATCCTTATAGTTCCAGGTTACAAAGTACCAAATGCTTTGGATTAGCATGGAAGCCATGCCACTTGAATATTTTGTGTATTTTGTGAAAATTTGTGTATTTTTCCCAGCACAGCTAAATATTTTGGAGTTTTGAACAGTTCTACATTTTAATAGCTTTAAGTGATCCTATTCAGTTCAATACATCCTCCTCCATAAAAAAAGGAACACAATTTATAAAAGCACACTATAAGGGCTATTTATCACCCAGGCACAAAAGACCCTCATTCTGCATCATTGGAACCCAAAAAATTGTATTTACTAAACTAATCTCAACACTTACAATGCAATTTTGAAGCTGCTGGATCAGCATATAAGCCAGACAACTCTCAATTCATGCATAGTCTCTAATAGCACCCATTCCCAACCTTTGAACATGGGGGAACCCTTGAAGTAACTTTCAGGTCCTAAGGAACCCCTTTCTATAATTACTATATCCATAGCTCACATACATTACAGTGATGGTCGGTAAGTAGAATGCTTCTTAGAGATAGCCAAAAACATAATTGGTGTCAATTGTACCTGACCTAAGAGGCACACATTTCTCATCGCTGTAGGAACCCCTAGTAACCTCTGGAGGAACCCTGGTTGAGAAACATTGATCTATAGATTCATTCATGTAGCACTGTGATCTTCTGCTATGTTTAGGCTCTGCTTGCAATAACCTCTGGAGGAAAAATGGAAACCCACAAAGATTAATCTGTTTATTATCAATCTATTTATCTGGACAAGTGACCACAGATGTAGTATGTGACTTAATTATTCCTTTAAAGAACTGATATACTAATCATGCACACAGCACTAAGGTTTGTCACTGCCAATACAAAAAAGATGTCTCTATCCAGTAAAGACCATGCCAGACATGCAGCTTGATGTTCGCTGCTTAGATGCACAATGCAATAGGCAGCCCCAATGAAAAACTTGAGCAGGGCCTGGCGTTGTATATATGATACCCTAAAAAAATATAAATACCCAACAAGCTGAACCTGTGAAGCTTTTTGCTTAAATACATTTTTTAGTTTTGCAGCTGATATCATGGTACAACACCTGCAGCTCTAATCAAGCCTCAGTCATTGCAATTATACTCCTTAACGTTTGCAATCTGTAGACTTGTGTCTAATTACACTGCCCATTCACCTGTCAATGCAGGACTACAGAAATCTGGAGAAAGTATATGAAACTTTGTATTTTAAAAAGTTTACTGTATTTTTTATTTACAACAATAACTTTCATTGCACTTGCATTTTCGTACTATTCTGTAGTCCTTCAGGCAAGGTCATTCAATAGCACATACAAACACAGAACATTCACAGAACGATTGCAGAATTTACAAATAGCTGGGTCTGGTATAAGGGCTAAGATACACAGATTTTAGGCTGAATCCAGACTTCTACATTGCAGTAACATGTGCAGTGCCATTTTATCAGACATGATGGATGTCTCGTCTTGTAGGGCACAACAAAAAAGGTTCATAGATAAGTTTGGTTGCAATGGTAGCCCATTTTTGTTTCAGTGGGCTGCATTCATATAACACGTTCAATATATTCTGCAAAATATTGTGGCCCCAATCATTTGCTGCTGAAAGATTTAAACGTGTTAGAAATCACTATATGAGACTGGAGCTGCACAGCTACTGTCTCTGCTTCTCTAATTATCAATTAAAGCCTGAACGCAATGTGTGATGGCTGCAAGATACTGCTTCATCCATTTCTATGTTTGCCAACCAATTGCTGCTCTTAGTGATTTATCACTGCCAAAAATTGCATTTGTGAAATGGCATTCAACACTCTGTAACATCACAATTATGTTGCAAAACACAACATTATACTGGGGGGAAGGGGGATGCACAGGAATGTGTGTTAACATTTGCATTGATGTGCGCTTTGTAATACACACCAAATAAACCTTGGGATGTAAACAACATCTAAGACTATCCCCTAATTTGTGTCCCTTCAGAGAGATTTTCTTCCCTTGTTCCAGAGACACAGTCAAGAAGGAAGGATTTTTCCTTTTAGATTGTTGTTCCTTTACAAAGTATACCAGTTGTGCTGATTGCCAACACCGCCATAAAGATGACATGTTAAGATTCCCAAACTTAAGCCATTAGGTAAAACCTGATTGTTCTTACTTTGAAGTTTACAATCTGAAGTCTGTGCAAAAAGAGCCCCCGTGTGCATGGGGGAGATAATCTGTTTCCAATGATCTGTTCCCATCATATTACAGGCGAAATTGCACCTGCTCTACTTGTTTTAACCACCATGAACTGCCGCACTCATGGTGAGTTGTATTGCCTGGTAGCCAAGGTGCAATGGGGTCATAATGAAAAAAAAGGGAAATCACATACACAACCTATTGCAGTGAAACACACAATACCAACATATTTGCTTGGTAAAAAGAATGCCCCCTCATTATTACAACAGGGGCTCAGCACCCTTTCTTTACACCCATTGAGCTGACCTTGGCAAAGGGCAATAGGGAGGAAAGAAAAAAAAGTACAGGCTTTTGCTGGCTTAATATTTGTATGTTATTAAAGCGTTTGTGTCAATGTTTTTTGAAAACAGGACAATAGTAAGGTAATGTTGCATTAAAAGTGTATTACTTCATAAGTACATATTACAATACATATGAACTATATAAGTATAGAGGATAACAGATCAATATTAAAACATGTGAACAAAGATAGACAAAGATATAATAAATCAGAGTGCATCAAAGAGTTGTACTTAGGAAATCTAAGTGTCTGAAAATTTCCCATAAACAAGGGCGAAAGTGTGTTATAACTAATAGAAAGGTTATTCCTGATATGGAGTAGTATATGTGAGGATACTAGTTATCGATGGGTGTTAGTCGAATATTACAGTGTGATAGAATGGAAATCTTAGAAAATGAAAATGTAAGGATAAGGCAACCTGAGAGCCTAATCTTTATGTTTACAGAAAGGGTTTGTATGAGACCATTTTGGTGAGACCAGGAGGGGTGGATGCATTGAGTAAGTAAATCTATTTGGTTTCCTTTTGCAATATTAAGCGGTCTATATCTCCTCCTCTGGCATTTGGAGGTACTTGTTCAACTGCCATAAAACGAATACATTTGCTATTAAAGTTGTGTTTCCTGCCGATATGATGGCTAATGGGTGTTATAATTTTGCCAGTGTCCTCTGTACAGACAGGCTGCTCAGATCACTTATACAATAGTATAACAATAGCTAATGTTGTTGGTAATCCAACATGGTGGTTCACAAAAGACCTCCTAAACATGAACGCAGACACCTGTACATACTCAAACATTTTGCTCAAGGTAATCACAAACAATTATTTGGAGTTATGTAAACCTGGCATAAGTAAGGACCCTAGCTTTGCTTTGGCTTGAACCGCCTTCCTTACTGTGCATTTCCTATGCTAGATGCTGCAGACTTGTTGACCTCCACTCCTCATGCGGTAGGTGCACCAAGAAGCATTTGAAAAGCCACTCAAAGTCACCAAATGCACTTATGTCGATCTTTGTAGTCAAAAAGTTCTACTATACCCTTTCTGTACCTAATGGGTTAACATAGAACAATCATTTTGATCATCATGATAACCTGAGTCTCGCCCAAACCAGGAGGCCTCAGCTGGCATTATACTTCCCCATAATCAGCAACAGATGCTATATAACCCATTCAGTGAGTAGCTTCTGGACCCACAATACAGGAGAAGAGAGGTGTGTACTGTGAGGTTGTAGAGCTGTGTGAGTGAGGACAAAGTGAGGACAAAGATGGTTGATAAGGGCAAAACTCATCTGAACATTGTCATCATTGGACATGTGGACTCTGGAAAATCCACCACCACGGGTCATCTCATCTACAAATGTGGAGGGTTTGACCCCAGATCCCTGGAGAAACTGGAAGCTGCTGCTGGCCAGGTAAGACCCATATGTTTTTTTTTTTTTTTTTTTTTTTTTTTTTTTTTTTTTTTTTTTTTTTTTTTCTGCCTGTTTGGCTTGGGGGGGGGGGGGCGGCAAAGTTGACCAAATGGTGGTGAAGGCTTGGCCCTTCTTTCCAGTGTCTGTGTCCCCATTACCAACTGTTCGTCCATCTGAGTCCCTAGAAACAGGAGGTTGAATGGTCGGAGAGAACCCCGAGGTGTTTTACCCTC
Organism: Pyxicephalus adspersus; assembly: GCF_032062135.1. Taxonomy (NCBI): domain Eukaryota; kingdom Metazoa; phylum Chordata; class Amphibia; order Anura; family Pyxicephalidae; genus Pyxicephalus; species Pyxicephalus adspersus. The sequence continues at coordinate 10,056,229 of NC_092862.1, read as the reverse complement.
CACTTTAGAAGACTTCCTCTAAACTCCTGTTTTGTTTTTAATGGGGATATTTCCACAATAGTATGCACAACAAGTAAACTGGCAGCGCTTTTAATGTTTCCCTAATAGGTTTTTGTTATCTATATGCTAAATGCAAAGTAACATGACAACTATTACTGTCTCTACCTCTAGTTGCCCTTTTGGCTCCAGGGGTTTCCCTCAGGTTAGCAAAATGAAGGCAATCATGCCTTCCCATAAACTGGTGCAGTTTACATAGACTAATGAGCACAATAAGCCTGCATTGTCAGACTTCTGCATAAGCCCAGTCTGGACAAGATCTCTAAAAGTCTAGATGGATGTTGGGGATTGTACTTGGGTTTGTTGTGTATTACACTTACAGAAGCTTACAAACTTATTGCATTCAAATGCCACACAAATAGGTGTAAGCACAGTGGTAATCCCTCTCCCAAAATTTTCTCTATGGTTTGATAATTATAAAAAGAGTGCTAGAGAGATAAAATGTAATGAGCTAACAAGTAAACTTGTTTGATGCACTCTTAAATGTGCACTTTGGTAAATGACATCTGACATCCAATGGGATGTGCTCAGACATCTTATCCTCCACTCATATTATCTACATCAATGAAAGGCTAAATATGTGCAGCTAATCCTTAAAATTGCAACTGGGGGGGGG
>NC_092862.1:9986178-10055166 GCF_032062135.1 Pyxicephalus adspersus | reverse complement strand
TGGTGTTCTGATCCTCTGCCTTTAGTCCCTAATAAATCACTAACCCAGATGTGGTGTTCTTGCATCTACCTAGATGGTTTTGATTAAGTCTAGAATAAATAGTTTTAAATGCTTTTTTTTTTTTTTTTTGTAACTAATGCCCTTAAAATTAGTAATGAGTCGAATTTCATTGGGCTTAATGGACATTCCAGCTGAATAATATTCAAACCTAATGGGTAGTTATATATATTTTTTTCCCCCAACACACTGCTTCTGTTGGATGATCTCATTACATAGTCTGCATTGCAATGTCTTGCTTTCAAACTGTCCTTGATTTGGCTGACTTGTAGGGATTGTTCCTTTGTCCTCAGTGGTCCCTCTTGGGTGGATATATAAATCTCAGGATGTAGGAACTTTCACAACTAGTCTAACTTTGTCTTTTCAGACCCCAAAATTTGGGTAATATTGTAAAAAATTAGCATGTTGGGGGACCCTGACCCAAAACAGATATGTTCAACAACTTTGAAAATGTATTCTAGATTGGTAAGAGCTCATTCAAGTTTGCATGGATCCTGGATAAGCTGAAAGTGGAGAGGGAGCGTGGAATCACCATTGATATTTCGCTGTGGAAGTTTCAAACCAATAGATATACAATCACTATCATCGATGCTCCTGGACACAGGGACTTCATCAAAAACATGATCACCGGCACATCCCAGGTTTGTGGCTTTTATTGTACTTTAGGTATGAAGTTTTTGTGGATCAATCAGTTTAAGTCCAAATCTGCATGGCATGCATCCTCAACTGAGTAGGATAGGGTGTTCTGTAGTACAAAGGAGAACCAAATATTAATGATCCCCTTTTGTGGAGAAGGGGGAAGTGTGGTAGCAAGGAGAATTGTCATATAGTGACAATATTGCACCTCTACAGATTTGGTGCATTGAGTGAGCTTTGTCACCCTAGGGTTGAAAGTGTTGCTAGAAAAATCACCTGGTGGTTGAATCCTCAAAGTAAAATAATGCAGCTTGCACAATGAATCACTGGTAACATGCATTATAGTATGTTTGTTCTGGAAGGTTTAATGCATTATGATCTGTTTCTTTTCAGGCCGATGTGGCTCTCCTGGTAGTCTCGGCTGCCACGGGTGAATTTGAAGCTGGAGTGTCCAGGAATGGGCAAACTAGAGAACATGCCCTGCTGGCTTACACCATGGGTGTTAAACAGCTGATTGTCTGTGTGAACAAGATGGACATGACTTCTCCACCATACAGCCAAAACAGATTTGATGAAGTGGTCAGGAATGTAGCAGTCTACCTTAGGAAGATTGGCTACAACCCAGCAACCATTCCATTTATCCCGGTGTCTGGGTGGACTGGAGAGAACATATCATCTCCCAGCCAGAAGGTAATGGGTCTTTGTAGTGTGGCAATGTGTAAACTTGTGTGCAAAGGCTTCTTGTAAGCAGATTTACTTTCTTATGAATGTGTTCCTTGGTAAACCCTATTGGTTTCTATAATCCCCAAATCCCACATGTAACCGTTCTGTAATGGTTTGTTGATCTAACTTGTAGGTAGGCAACACAAGCTAACACCAACTGTTGGATAGTGTGTGTTTTCAGCAATCCATGCCTCTCCATGTCCAATTTCCCTTCAATTCAATCAATGAGTTACTTGTTCTGTACAACATTAGCAGTGCCATGTGGCTGGTACGAACTTACTTTCTTTTCTTTTAGATGAGCTGGTTTAAAGGCTGGAAAGTGAAACGAAAAGATGGCTTTTCTAAAGGTCAATCTCTGCTGGAGGTCCTCGACTGCCTTGTTCCCCCAGTGCGTCCAGCTAACAAGCCACTTCGCTTACCTCTACAGGATGTCTATAAAATAGGAGGTGAGATGTTCCTCTAAAAAAAAAAAAAAAAAAAAAGTCCTGAATACATGGGTTTAGACCTAGCCTTCAACAGAATCCTATAACCAGACAGCAATTTTTAAACGTTATCTGTGCTGCAGAAGCCAGACACAAAGCTGACTCCTATTTTATCTTGGACTTGGTCATGTAGGCTCTTCTGGTCAAGGTTCCTATTCCAGATATTCTGTCACTCCATTGATTGTATTGGTTATGAATAGCAGTTGATGGACTCTCCAATTTTAAAATGGTTCATAAACCACTTTGGTGTTTTTTTGGCAGTGTTTTTATAAATCTGTTATTGGATTTATATAAAGCATAACTGATATCTCTTGGCAGCATCTTGTAAGTAGCAGATTCAGACATTTCTAGGAAAGGATGGGGAATAAGGTGCATTTGTGACCTTAAATCTTCCTTTTTAAGCTGTGTCGATCACCTCAAACTTGCACTCTTGTCTCCTCCAGGCATTGGTACTGTCCCTGTGGGTAAAATAGAGACTGGAATCCTGAAGCCTGGGATGACCATCTCATTCGCACCCTCAAACTTCACTGCAGAAGTGAAATCTATAGAAATGCACCATCAGCCTCTGGAGACGGCCTTCCCTGGGTACAACATAGGGTTTAATGTGAAGAACATTGCTGTGAAGAGTCTGAAACGTGGAAATGTTGCTGGGAACTCGAAGAGTGACCCACCTACAGAGGCCACCAGCTTCACAGCTCAGGTATGGAAACTACATTATTCTCTCCAAACACTTATTACCGGGAACAAGGAAAAGGCCCTACCTAGTAAGTTGGTGCATAGGTCTGCCAACCCCAATAAGACAGAACATTTTTTTTAAAATTAAGTCTTTTCAGTTAAAAAAAAATTTCACTTATCTGGTACAAAGGGTACCCTGCATTTGTCAGACATGTGGGCTACACTGGGGTCTTTCAATTGCCATGCACTTCATGTGGGGCACTATCTTTGATAAGATAACATTACCCCTTCCATACTCACATTTGATCCGCTTTCATGAATTACTCACAACTCTCTCCCTTTGATTACAGTGCACTAAGTTTGTCAAAATCTGATTTCTTCTAGGTGATCATTCTCAACCATCCTGGCTTTATTAAAGCTGGCTACTCCCCAGTCATAGACTGCCACACTGCCCACATAACATGCCAGTTTTTGGAGCTACAGGAGAAGATTGACCGCAGGTCAGGCAAAAAACTGGAGGATAACCCAATAGTGCTGAAGTCTGGCGATGCTGCAATTGTGAAGCTGAAACCCATCAAACCATTCTGTGTGGAGAGATTCTTTGACTACCCACCACTAGGTGAGGACCAAATACTGTACTAAGATGACATTGGGTATGGAAAAAGCTCCTAATGGCAACTGCAAACTGTAGCTGTGGGAGTTGTGAAATCTGTGGAGAGGAAGGAGGGTAGCTTGGCCAGAAGACAGGCCCAGAAACCCATCCAGGTCAACTGAAGAACTGAGATCTGGTCTACATGACCATAAAAGAATGTTATTTTCTTGTAAGGCAGTGATGAAACTAATTTAATTTGCTGTTAAATATGGAGTTAATAAAATACACAGCAAGCAGTGACTTGGCATTGGTCTCTTGGTTTTGTGTATTGGTTTCTTCTCTCCCAGCAACCCTTCGCCAACTCAAAGCAAGGCTTGCTTGCTAATGTAACTTCTAAACTGGTAGCTATCACTTTATGGACTCGTTCTGTGTTGTCTAGGCATTTCTCAGCTCATTGGAGCCATTCCCTTGGTTCGGAGTGTCAGAACATAGCAAGAATTTAAAACCACACGACTACCTGATGCCATGGACTGGCAGGACAGATGTTGGTTGTCAGAGGGGAGAAAGTTTGTGGAATGGCAAAAAGATCTAACTGCATCATACCATTTAACAGTGCCAGAAGTCTGACACATGTATCTGGTCAATTTACATGGTGTGTAACTATCTGTAGTATGTCCAAGGCACCACTTGTAGAAGACCTCTTAAAGTGGTGGTGTACTGCAGAACGGTACATGCACTTTTTGCACACTGGACAAATATAATTGGCTGCCTTTTGCATTGCACTGTCTATATTAATCAAACCCAGTTTGTGTTTATAGTCTGGGCACAGTTCCTAAGGCTATTGACAGAAAACAATTGGTGCTGTTAAAGTGTACCTAAACTCAGAAATTTCACTTTGCACAAAATGGTTGTCCACCCTTTCATGTAAAGGGAAAAATTATATTTATTTTTAAGTACAGCACCACCCCCTAATTCTCAAATGCCTAGGTCAGGGGTCAGCAACCTTTACTATCAAGAGCCATTTTGCCTCCTCTTCCACTAAAGAAAAATAGTCTGCAGCCGCAAAACATAACAGTTTATAAACTTTTAAAAGTTTTTAATATTTTTTTAATTTTACCTGTTACAACAAGTGTGCATGTGTAGGCCTACTTTAATTTATTTCAAACACTGAACTATGCCCCTAGAAGCCTCCAGCTTCTAACGTATCATCCTGTTACATTAGAAGCTGGAGGCTTCCAACGTAACAGGGTAGATTTTTTGATGGGCAGAGTTCTTTATGTTCTGACGATGCCTTAGCGATTAAATTTTAAGGGGTGTTAGCCACAGGTGTCCCTCATTTGCAGCTTTAATTTTGTTCACCTGTACCCCCCAATCTTGAGTAATTGGGGTTCAGGTGCTAGAAGCCTCCAGCAATGTGTAACAGGGTAGATTATTTTGATGGGCAGAGTTCTTTATTTTCTGACGATGCCTTAGCGATTCAATTGTAGGTGGTAATGGCCATAAGTGTCCCCCACTTGCACCTCTATTTTGGTCACCTGTACCCCCTTCCTGTTCCAGATAAATTGGGGTTCAGGTGCCTCCAGCAATGTGTAACAGTAGATTTTTTTTTGATGGGCAGAGTTCTTTATGTTCTGATGATAGCCTAACAATTAAATTTTAGGGGGTGTTAGTCACAGGTGTCCCCCACTTGCACCTACATTTTTGGTTTTGTACATCTCCCCATTCCAGAGGAATTGGGGTTCAAAGGAGGGGGATGTCATTGTACACACCCATTTGTACACGCCCCGTGGTAGATTTATTTCACTGGTAGCTTTTTTTTTTTTTTAATTAGAACACCGGATAGGGAATCCCCCTCCTCCACAGTGTCTTGGGAGGAAGGGGATCCCCCATCACAGATCTCCCTGCAGCAGCCGAAGGGAGCCACAACAAGGAGGCTGAAGAGCCGCAGGTTGCAGACCCCTGGCCTAGGTGAATACCTACGTCATGCATCCCAGGATGCTCTTGGGTGCTCTGTCTGCACATCTCAGGCATGTGCAGAAGGAGCCTTTGTTAGAGAAAAATCACATGAGATCAGCAAGTGGTGTGTGTGTGTGTGTTTTTTTTTTTTTTTTTTTTTAAAGTTTAGTTCCTCTTCAGTGGAGGGTGTCTCCACTGAGATTAAAAGCTTTTTTCTGGTGTGGGTTGGCTTTGGACCAAAGGAAATTTGAACTGAAATGGGCACCAGAAGAATAGAATAAAGGGAAGTATCAGACATTTGATGTTAGTTGTACAATATTGGAGAACAATCCTTTGTATCATCAGGACAGGAAGTAAAATCTCTCTGGTTGTCCAGATGGTAACAACCTGGCTCTTCCACTTCCTACTTTAAAAACCTCACCTGGGCCCAATTTGATTTTGGTAAACCTGCTGCCCCAGTGGTCACTGTGCAGATACTTTAGATTAGATATAAACAAAGTACAAAGCAGTGTTTCAACTATTGTTCCATGGATTTGTGAGATTATCTGACAAAATTTATCTTTTTGGCTAAGGGTGACATTCTCCCCAACAGGATAATGTACCATGAGCTCTTGATATAATTTTATAGCAGAGTTCCACTGTTGAGCAGCTGGTACAAAGGAATACATTTTGTGTATTTCTGTAATGAGGATGCCAAATTTATTTTTAACTTTTGAAAAGTGTGGACTACTAAAAAACCACTTCTAGTAGAATAACAGACACCCCTGAGTGTATTCTCAAAGAATACAAGCCCAGCTTTTTCTAAAAGTATACTGATTGCAGATGCCTTCAGTAAACTAGAGGTTGGGCATGATGTTTCTAAAAGCTTTATTTGTGGCAGTTTTTGATATGGGTCTTTTTGTACAGCGGAACTGTGCATTTGCGATCAACACCTTAAGTTAAAGATAATGTTTGCAATATAGAGGTAATGGTAATATGACCCCAAGGACTTACCACAGTCTTGGCCTTTTTGATAGGTTTCAGGGATTTCCCTCATACCCCACAGCATTTATTCACATGATCTCTAAACAGATCATCTTCCACAGAGTTTTTTATGACAAATGCCCATGACCTGCTGGAAAGCTATCTTCAATTGGCCACGTGTCCCCAACCACTGGAGGCATTTGTCAAACCATGCGTAAAGGAATTTACAGCTTGATATTTGTCAGGACTACCACACTAAAGGATTATTGTATTACCTTGTTTTCACATCCAGTTAGATGGTGCATATTTTTTTTTTTAATACTTTCCTAAAATTCCAAGGGAAGGTGCATATTTTTTTTTTTTTAATACTTTCCTAAAATTCCAAGGGAAGGAGTGATTACTCTCCACTTCTTCTTTACAAAGTTTTAATCTTAGTGCTGTTTTAATATTACATAGTATTTTTATACTTTACTAAAACAAAACAATGTAGTACACAGGGATTTGTGGAGCTATAAGATCAAAATATGGCACCCTAAGGCTACACACATCTGATTCTTGTCCGAGACGAGCCTCAGGGCTGATAATGGCTGTCCAACATTCATGGGTCCTTCCTGGAAGATCCGCAATGACAGTAAATAGAGGAAAGTGCAGTGGCGCACCGCTCACTCATTCCACCCCCTCCATAGGCCAGAACAGAGCTTGTTCAGTCTTTAGTCGTTGAAAACAATTGTGAGAATTTTTTTTTCAACGGTATATATCTAACGTGTACGGGGGCTTTGGACTTGTTTTATTGGGTAAGTTTGACGAACGTCTGGGCTCATTTTGAATTATCTAACAGATGCATCTCTAGGTGAGTTTTACACTTCCATAAATTTGCCTGCAGGAACACAATATCCTGTCAGTGAATAGCTGAGCAACAAAGCACCAGCAACCATTGAAAATATATAGACCTATCAATCACAGAATTATATTCTATTGTAAACTACTAGATTTTCATAAAAAAAAAAAAAATACAGGTTTTGGTTGTTGTCACTTTATACATTTTATTTATAATATGGAATGATTAATAAAAATCAACTTAAAAACAGTAAATACTGTACCATAGTTTTAAAACCCTTTGCAAGGTAGACTCGACTCCGCTGCTCCTACTTGTTAATAAATAATAGTCTAAATTGGTCAATCCTGGCTGTTTTGTGCTGTCTTGGAAAATTTAATACGTAGCTTAAAAAAAAAAAAGACAAGAAAATATATAAATAATAAAAATATTTCTACATGGTGAATTGAAGGGCCTTGTATACTAAAAATGTGTAAAATGAAATACAAAAGTGCAGAGAAAAGATAGAAAGAAAAAAATAGCTGCCAATGGACTTTGTTGTATACCATTAGACTTAATGCAAAAAAATAAAATATGTGATACATTTGATGTGCACTTTTTTTCTAACTAGTTACCAAAGACATCAAATGTTCGGTACTACAAAGTATACAGCAATAAATCTTACAAATGATAAAAACTAAACTGAGAACGTGAATAAAAATGAACGATTGTTGTTTTATGTTGTAATTGGTTATGCAAAGAAGAAAAAATAATAATTTTCCATGCACTTTTCATTTTTTTTTTGAGACAGCAAACTTCCAGTACTGCATATGCAAAAAAAAAAAAAATAAAGCAGAAAAACTAAATTATGTACAATATAGCTTGAATTTAAAAATGAGCAGAAATGGAAGGAAGAAAAACAAACCTGACACCTTTGACTGGATGCAAAAAGGAAAAAAATACATATTTTTTTCTTCACATATTCCTAACTAAGCAGTTACAACCAGACAACAGACACAAAACTTTCTCTATGTAACAAGAGGATTTGCTTTGGACGGTCAGACCTTGCGATTGTTCCACATGAATGACTGAAACCAAAGCTTTCCTATCGATGGATAATCCACCCCTAGCCACAAAAATAAAAACACGAAAATTGAGACCAGAACAAAGTAAAGACCCCACCAGTATTGGAATTTAATAGCTTTTGTTTACGATTCAATACCTTTCTAGATGACTGACAATACACAGAAATCAATTTCAACATCTAGGAATAATTTATGGTACACTTTAAATTAAAAAAAAAAATAAGAACAAAAGATTTCTTTATACACAGGCGTTCATATTTATTTCCGCGAGGCTCACCGCCTCCCTGATTTGATCCATGTTAGTAATAAGTAATACTGTCTATTTCAAATAAATTCTCTCTACTGGAAAAATATTCCCCTCCATCTGTTTTTTTTTTTCAGCTACAGAACAAAGTATGGGACTTACAGTTATCTTCCTGTTTCAAGTATTCCAGAATTCTTTTTGTTGTTGCTGTGGTTGGTTTAGAAATCATGCATAATGTAAACAGACTAATATTGTTTAGCAGTCATTAAAGTCCGATGAAGTCAACCGGATTTGTCATTGTTATTTTATATATATGTATAGTATTTATATATATATGTATATACTTCTAATAAAAGAAGCTTTTTAGATAGAAATATATCTTTTTTTTTTTTAACTACTTGTAGCAAAGTGACAATAGGGATGTTGGCGAAAGTTCCAAACGAATGAGTACAGAGCACAGAAACACAGTCAATACTTGAGAATTCATGAAAACTACTCAGATGTTATTTTCTGCAATAAATAACACGGCTCGAGTGCTTGTAGGGGGTGAAAAGATGGGTTTGGTGTGGGTTGCCTGTTTTTTTTTTTTCTTGCCTGTGTTGTGGTAGCTGGTACTGTAACTAAAACCCAAGATGGAACAAGGAGGGCAGAAATAGTTTGGACAGGACGAGCGCTGGAACGGTACAGTCTGACGGCGTGAAAGTGCTGAAGGCCAAGGAAATGGTTCAATATTGCCCAAGGGACCGGGCTTGTTCGGCTACTGTAATACTGACGAAAGATGGGGGTAACACGTTTACAATACACAGAATGGAAGGTACTGGATGAAGTGGTGACGGTAGCTTATATACAGTACAGGGAAGCAGACATAGAGCAGCAAGCTGGCTACAAGCCTGGGCTTGGGCATTAGTAGATCTGTGACATCAGGAGTCCTATTCCGACAAGATGTGTACAAAAGACACTGGGAAGACTCCTTTTCTCTCTGGTTGTCCTTCAACGTGGCCGATCTGCGGGAGAAACACTGAGGTAATTATATATAATAAAGATATTTATGTAAAATAAATATATAAATACAAATTACAATAATTATTGTTGTTAATACTTTGAATATGATTGGGCATTGGGCGTTTGATAACTTTAGAGATCCCACCAAGATGATTTTAAAGACCCCTTTTCACTGCTCTTTTTTGAATAATGAATTAACAATTGTACTCAACAGTCACCTTGCACTCAACATAGGTTTAAATTCTAGGAGCTGGAGATCAAAATGAGTTGTTTCCTTAAAATAAGTTGTTACACCAGCATCCAAACAGTTGTTTAAAGTTGAAAATAGGCCAAAATTAAAAACCATTCCAAGGTCACTTACCCACCACTCTTGGTCCTCTTCACCTGTCACTATGATCACCTCTCCCTCAACAAATGTCAGCTCGTCATCGTTGTCCGCTTGGCAGTCATATATTGTCTTCACTCTTTTTAGCTTGACTTTCCCCTAAGGATGATACAAATGTATGATAAGGACAAAAAGTTTCCCATTTACTGATAAGGTTCATTTATTTATATTGTCCCATCCTCTATATAGTGGTGACAGGCTTGTGTTAATGTGAGATGGCTTTTGCCTTCTAGAAAAGGTCGGTCAGAATACAATATTAATATAGTAGGCAGCTTCGCCTCAAAAAATGGCCTTAGTCTGTATTAAAACATGTCATGTGGACTTTGTAAAGTGCTGTGTAATATGTTGGCACTGTATAAATATTGTGTAATAATAATAATAATTCGGAATATACTGGCAAGTGTCTCAATTAAGTGTTAAAAAAGCTTATTACAACAAAGCTGTTGCTTTGCCCTAAATAGACATTCACAGGAGTTTTATGTTGTACAGCAGACAGTCAAATCAAGCCTTCACAATGACACCAACCTTTCTAAGCATGCTGTTTGATTCTCCCAAAATCAGAATAAAGAATTCCTGACATTGGAATGCCACAAAATGCAAGGTGCACTGATACAAACATTACATGAGCTGGAGAATTGTGATCATTACAAAGATGAAAAAATCAAGCGGACAAGAAATCTGACAGTTTATACATAGAAAGAAGAAAAATCAAACAAAGCACCCTATATATATTAGGAACAACTCACCGTATTAATCTTACGAGGAAGTGGCACAGGCGTTTCTGGAAGAGGTGGCGGACCATCGCTGGACGCCTCGGAAGCTTGCTTTTGTACAGGCGCATGATCTACTGGCTGGGAGTTTTGTACCACCTCCGGTGGCTGAGAATTTTGGTTTGTCTCTGGTGTATGAGGCTTAGGAGTCACCTCTACTATGGATGCCTTGGGCGTCAGGTCTCCTAGGATGGGTTTGGGTGGAAGATCTTTAAGTTGCGGTTTCGGAGGCAGATCTCCCAGCTGTGGTTTTGGTGGCAAGTCTCCCAGTTGAGGTTTCGGAGGCAATTCTCCCGGCTTTGGAGGTAGATCTCCAATGTGGGGCTTCTGAGGAAATTCCGAAGGCTGTGGTTTTGGTGGAAGATCGGCGAGCTGCGGCTTCTGAGGCAGGTCTCCCGGCTGTGGAGATTTTTGGAAGATGTCTGGCTGCTGATTGTATTTGTCCATCGAGAGATGATGAGTGGTATCAATCTTTCTAAGTGCCACTTTAAAAACAGTCAAAGGATGCAAGTGTTATTATATAGCATTACAAAATATAATTGTGACAACAATTCTATAGGAAGTTAATATCAGCTTTTGTGTACAACTTTTATGCAGGCCATAACTGTTTTAAAGAATAGAATGGGAGAAAACAATTAGACTATATGGATTGTGTTTTTCTTTCACAATCATTTAGAATATTTGCATCTTAAATATACCCTAGAGGAAGCAAAATAGGTGAAACGCGTTGGGTCACAAGGCGTCTAACAGTACCAAGAAATTACTAGATTTTTTTGCTCTAGGCATTTAGTCCATACCCCATTCAGTTGTAATGGGGAGCGGATTTATAATCTGTATAATTGTCTATTGTATACTTTGTTCTATATAAATGTTCTAATATAAATGATAAACTTAGCCTTTAGTCCCCTTACGCTATTTATTTATTCCTGTATTGATATTCAAACTGTACTGAACTGTAGTAGACTCACACAGCCCTGATCCCAATCCTACCAAACACCCTTGGGGATGAACTGGAAGGTCATTGTAGGTCGGGTCTTCTCATCCATTGTCAGTACCTGATTCACAAATGTTCTTTTGACCAAACAGACAAAAATTGTTACATTTTTAAAATATTGTTGAACTTTTTCCCTGCAGATGGAAAGCTATTATAATTATAAAAGGAGGTGAGGTGTGACTCCATATTCATGACCGTGGTTTAAGAATGGTTATGAATATGCATCACATAGTGTCCACAAGCCTTCTGACCATATAGTGAAGAAGAGGTAAAAGATTTAGTAGTGGTAGTTGTGTTGTGTTGTCTATAAACAGAGAGAAGCTCAGCTGACGTGAAAGAGATGCTGATGAGATTTTAGCAGCTTACCTTTTTGAGGTAGTTTTGGCAGAACTCTGGGACCTAGTGCAGTCTTTGTTGTTCCTGTGCTAAAAAAACAAAAATATAATATTTTAAATACAGTATAATTTTATTTAATAAAAATGTTTAGTTCTGTCTGAGGGAGATTTAGAACCTCTCTGACATTATTTACAGTGATAAAGAAAATTAATTATATTTTCTATTGATTTGTGTTGATTATATGCTTTAGATAAATGGATGACTGGTTCTCCTATTAGAGTGGTTTGAGGAGTCACTGGTACTCCTCGTATCTGTTCTAGATATTCTTGGGATTTGTGTTTGTGATGTTGGCTGTTATCATCCAGCCTTGGTGGAGTCGGTTGAGACTATAGTAAGATTTATGTCTCCATTAGTTGAAGTAAATTTGGATGTAATGTCACGTTGACTCTATGAGGTTGATTTAATGTAACAAGAAGGATATATCTTTTTGAGGCCTCATTTGGTATCTGTTCAGAATTTCAGCCTAAATGGTCCTCATTAAGGGCTAGTAGTCAGACCTACTGATCGTATGCCACTGGGTCTCCACACATGTGCTTTGCTCTATCTCTTAATCTTTTACTTTGTAACTTTTATTCTAAATAAACCCTCAGTCAGGGTTTATTTAGACCCGGGGTGCAATTGCGGCCCGTGTTCAGATTTCCACTGGCCCGCAACCTCTGGCACAGTAAATCCCCTACGTCATTAGAGTAGGTGTGTGCTGTGCAGGACCCGCACAGACCACACCCACTCTGATTCCAAGAACGTGCTCTGCATGGAGACCGCAGTGACACTGGACTCCGTGTACAGGGAATTCCTCACGTCACTCATGCTGTGCAGGACCCGTCCAGACCATGCCCACACTAACCCGTACCTGCTGAATGGTCGGCCCCCACACTTTTTCACCCCACCCAATCTGGCCCCCTTTGCAAAAAGTTTGGACACCCCTGCTCAACGTGGACAGAGTTTTGTTTTTCCTTATCAAAACGAAAGCTGAATATTTGAAATAACATTTAAAACATCAGACTATCAGACGTTAGTGATTGGGTGCCCACAGGCTTTGCTACTCCCATATAACATTTCTTACACTCAAACGTAAATTAATGTCACTTCATATAACTTTTACAAACCTGGCAGAGTGGGAAAGCCTTTCGAACTTGTTGATTGGTTTATCTGCTGGGCTTGAGCCTGTGTCATTACCTGGTGAGAAAATATACACAACTAATGACAGTTAACAGGAGGTAATTGTACTTAAACTGAAAACTGTTTTTTTAGTTTTGGATAGAGTAGGGAAAGATTAGAGCCATCACATTTTTCTGCAGTCGGAAGCTCTGGCGGGAGATATTTGTTTGGCAGAAAGGTTGTCCAAAGGACAGAAGGTGTGAGGTAATCTCTCTAAGAGGCAAACTATGGCAAACATAAGAAAAAAATATCCCTTTATTGTTAAATAGGGGAATGCCAAGTCAGCGTTTTATTGTTGCCCATTGCCTGTTGCAGATTACTCCATGCTATCTGTCTGATAAAAGGTCTTCCCAGAACAGAAATTGAGGGGACATTTCTCTAATAGAGCCCAAAATAGCATAAAAAATAATCAGACAGAAGTTGTAACCTTTCCCAGTTCAATCCAAAACTAAAAAACGTTCAAAATTAAGAAAATATTATGGAACACAGAGAAGCCAATAAAAGTACAAGATATCTAAAAGATTGAGGAGTGAAGGGAAAAAAAGATTTACAAGCAATGCTAGTAGTTTCCTTTACCATCTATGGGTTGTTTGTAGTACCATGTTATATTTAAAGAGATGTTACAAATGGGTCCATATGAACAAAATGTATTATTTTGTGTGATTTTCCTGTTACATAAATGAATGGAAAAGCCTTGTATGAAAGTATTTAAACTGCCCTTGTCATGTTCAGTTCCAATAGTACTATGGTAGCCATATTGAAAAATAAAGCTTTATTAGCTTTATTGCTATCTGCTAGTGTTTAAAATAAAATCTAACACGCTTTTTTTGGGCTCCACAAAACATGGTTCCTGCGGTTCCACATCCGTAAACAATTACACTATATGGTTGAAAGTGCAAGGACATACTCAAGTTTCCAGCACACAGCCTTGACCACAAAACATGGTTCCAGCGGTTCCACATCCGTAAACAATTACACTATATGGTTAAAAGTGCAAGGACATACTCAAATTTCCAGCACACAGCCTTGACCTTAACTCTGCTTAACACCATTGGAATGCTGATTGCTAACCCGGTCTTCTTATCCAGCATAAGTACTTGTCCACATCGATGCTCTTTTGGCTGAACTGGACACATTGAAATTTAAAAAGAAGTTTGCCAGTTCACCCCCCCTAATGTAGGTTGAGCCGCCTACCCTGATAAGTGTGATTTTTCTCAAAAAGTAAAAGTAAAGTGATTAAAGCGATTTTAAATGCAGTATATACATTGTTTCTAGTTCACATTGATAAACAAATTTGTTAATATTGGTCACTCCCACTAAGCAGTGTTGGATTAGAAACCAAAAACCAGACAATAAATCCCTCATCAACAAAAGAAGAAAAGAAATATCGTGTTGTTTTGCCTATTAGGGCTTCTTCAGGGGATTTGGTGAAGAATGTTTGTTCAATAACTGAGGTGAATGTAGATCATAGTAAGAGGGACGTCTTAAATATAAGAAATAATGACACAAGTTGTATCTGGATAATAGCACGCAGACACCTGGGGATACAAAGCGAGGTTGTTGTGCAGGTCTGTGTGCTATTATCCAGATACAACGTGGTGTCATTATTTCCTATATTTAAGAGTCCCTCTTACTATGATCAACATTGACCTCAATTATTGAACAAACATTCTTCACCAAGTCCCCTGATGAAGCCCTAAGAGGTGAAATGCGTCGGGACATGATATTTCTTTTCTTTTTTTTGTTGATGAGGGATTCATTGTCTAGTTTTTTGGTCTTGCTTCCCACACTGCTCAGTGGGAGTGACTAATATGAACCATTTTGTATATCAATGTGAAGTAGAAATTTTGTATATTTAACTTTTAATCTTAAATATATTGCTGCATTTAAAAATACCCTGGCTGTAATCACTTTACTTTTTGAAGAACTGGACACATTACAAAAAGTGGAGGCTGGTAGCTAGAAAGAATGGGGGGCGCAACCCCATATCAATGGCCAAGATTTGAGAATAGCATGTCCAACATGCCCATATGGCTGTCATGGCTTCCAAAAACTTTTCACCATGTGGCGTAGCATTTAAACTACCAGGTGGTCGCAAGCTATGGGCTCAGTGGTGCAGGTGGATTGTAGAATGCATTTAGTATAGGAGTCAATTTCAGTCACTGCTTTGGAGTTCCTGTGTTATTCTTGCATTCACATTTGGTTGACATCCCACTCCCACATACAGACTTGTAAGATTCTGAGCACCACTGTTTTTTTCGGAATGGTCAACCATTGTATCTAACCAGGGAGTTCAAACAATTCCTGGTGCTAAAAGGTCACAGTTACTTATCTGAGACAATGGGTGTCTGATTTATGAAAGCCAATGAGGAGGGGACTATCATGGGAGAACCTGGGTGATACATCAAGCCTGGAATGGATTTCTTAAAAATTTTTGCTGTTAGCTGGCAAATGTTTTCAATTCTGGACCAGATCTATTTCAGGTTTGCTGGATCACCCAGGTTCACACATGATAGTCTATCTTCTCCAGACTTGGAGACATAAATCAGGCCTGAAGTCTCTAATATCAGGTTGGCAGACATTTTACTACACGTGACTCATTTTGAAGCAGTGGCTGCATAGGAGCAGGAAGGTAAACAGGAAAGTAAAGTGACAGGTGTCTGCTGCACACAGGAAGTAGGAGTAAAGCTGAGATCAGAGATACGAAGCCCTGCAGGTTAAAATGTTACAACTCACCCCAGGGGACCGAGCCCTTACTATGAGGTAGAGGGCTGGGTGGATCGGAGAGGGTTCGTTTGTGTCCAGGGGGTGGGGGAGGAGCTTTCTTCTTGGATAATGTGGAGCTGCCACTAGGGGATTGGGTGCTTATAGGGAGGGTTGAAGTAGGACCAGATGGAACTGGAAAAGTATACAAAATAACTTACTTATGATGATAGAGTAACATATGAGGGCCTAAATATACACTTACCCACACTTAGTTCATCTGCTTTGTTAACAAAATATTGAAAACAAACCTCTTCAGCCTAATATTTTGCAGTAACATTCCTAAGATATTAAAGAGGACCTGAAACCCTTCATAAAAACACAGAGAAAGGTTTCCATTTTTTTGCTTTCTCAAAGTTAAACTTTTTCCACATGAAAAGGGAGTATTTAAAGAATCATGCCTTTTAGTTATAAATCACAAAATTTGAGCTGCCCACCTGAGTCCATTCTGTACAACAACTGGGTGACTGAGAATGCCTGTTCGGGATAAGCGAGAGCTATTACCATATTCCCAATAGGAAGGTATGAGAGTGCCAGGTGACTTCCTCACTCATAACCCTGTTACATGTCCCTCTTTCTAATTTTTTCAATCTTGCCTACCCATCTTCTTCTGTCTTTTAAAACCCTCACTACTCACCCACTATTCCAAATGTCCTCTGCTATTGTGTAATACTTCCCCCTCCCCTCTTAGATTGTAAGCTCTTCTGGGCAGGGTCCTCTTCTCCTCCTTTGTCACTGTATCTGTCTGTCATTTGCAACCCCTCTTTAATGTACAGCGCTGCATATTATGTTGGCGCTATATTAATCCTGTTTATTAATAATATTAATTTCATAATGGTTTTAATTTGTTGACTTGCATTTCAATAAAACCCTTAAGTAAAGAAGAGGGCTGAGTGGAGTCTGAGCCCTTATCTGAATCATCTGTGCTCTTATGAACAAGTAGTTAGGAAAGAAGCTTCTGGAGTTACTTAAAAAAAGTTAAGTAACCTGGCACCTCCACCATCAACTATGGGAGGCTGAATACGGATAGTATCTCAAACTTCATGCAAATCCTTAGCAGAAGTTAAGAAACTGAGAGCTG
The DNA here is from genome assembly GCF_032062135.1 of Pyxicephalus adspersus. Lineage (NCBI taxonomy): Eukaryota > Metazoa > Chordata > Amphibia > Anura > Pyxicephalidae > Pyxicephalus > Pyxicephalus adspersus. Next base: position 10,038,390 of record NC_092862.1, on the reverse strand, counting down.
AAATACATTTGAGCATCAAGTTTTGATCGGTAAAAGCATCAACATAACAAAATTTTATTTCAACATATCCTAGGTGCAATTGGAAAGAAAGATTAAAGTCTGGGTGTTTTGTAAGTAAGGCTATGTACCCACGGCAGAGGAGTATCACAACTCTGACGTGTACAGTGGTTGCCCAACATCATTCATGGATTCTTCAATTAATCAGGTCCAGCCACTATACAAGTCAAGCGAGGAGAGCACAGCGAGTTTCTTCTTATTCGTCCTGACCCAACCCATCTCTGTAAAAACAGGACTGGTGCTATGTGAACAGCACTCGTTTGTTCATCGATCACACTTTGGTAATGGAAACAATCAAAGATCATGTACAGCAACAATAATTTTATGTGTGTACCCAGCCTAAGGACAGAGAAAGTCTCATCCCCAATCTTCCTCTGTAAGCATGTGGAAAAAGTTTAACTCTCAGACAACCAAATCGAATCAATTAGAATGACAGATTAATCTGTATGAAAATAAATCAAAGCAGGACTCCAGGCAGATAGAAAAACCTTTTAATCCAATTATGGATTCATTAAAATGCATAAGTATCTAAATCTACCTTCACAAATTCCTTAATACTGAAAAATGGAGGCACAGCAGGACCATCAGGGCTACTGTGTTAAACAGTAAATATAACTATATGGGGGTAGAGCAGAAGGATAATCTATATCAATGTTCTGGTGACGCTTCAATGTCCAACTAAAGCTTGGGAAGGGAGGGACATTGACCAAGCTGCACTGATTAACTGTAGAGTATTCTGAGGGAGGTCCAGGACCTGATTATGTTGTCTGACATGTTTTCCCGAATCAGAAGATTGACTTAATTGGTGAAACACATGTATTTACTTCAGATGATTAGTTGTCTGCCTGGTGTTCTGCTTTAATGCTAAAAATGACAGAAATTTCAAATAATAAAAAACATATGTGTATAAAGAAATAATGCAGTAATGTTAGGTGATCGTAAAATAACATTTATATTTTTTAAAAAATTGGAAACGTTATAGGAAAAGTGCACTTATACTTTTCTGCTCCATGTATGTGCATTGTGGCCTTATTAACTTTAGTGAAAAGACTGTACCCAGCCTAAATGGTGGGATTTCCATTAAAGTAACAAGTTTTCAACAGCATGGATAAGTACACAGCTCTACTTTTATTAAGGCAGAACTGCAGACATTAGTATGGCTAATATATATATTTTTTTTTAGTATTTTTTTAATCTATGTATATATGTGTACATTTTTATTTTGCTAGTGTAACCACTTTTAAATTTAAGTTTCACATTTCCAACAAGCTGTTGTCAGACTGACAATAGGAGGGGGGTTTACTGGGCATCAATCACAGGAAGTGGTTTTGTAAATAATACAGGTCTTTGCATGATTTGCTTCATCTGCTTTATCCAAAGATCTGTCAGACAACTGCCTCAACTGAGATGAGGAGGTGCCAAAGTACAAAGCTGACTTCTAAGCATTAGGTGGGCAAGGATAGGTAGAACATGAGGACCTGCAGATTGTAAATATTGGGGTCACTAGGACTGCTCTAACTTAAACCATATTCTGCCGGCAGGTGAAAAATTGTATGTAGTTAAATGATGTGATGCTTTAAAAATAAAATGTGAATGGAATATGTCTTTTAGAATATGCTAGTGGTAAAGTATTTCAACACTACTTGTATTCTAAACTATGCGTAAAGGAAAAAGTATAAGATACCTTTGCCTGCATTCCTAGGTGGGAGTGGTGGTGCGTCAGTTATGGGAGACGTTGGAGAGTCCGTGCTGGTGGACATGAAGATCTGGTTAGTGAAGGCTCCGTAAGACAGTCTCTGCTTATCTCTTGGAGTAGTAAAGCCAGGCAACGACAGCTTGTCTTGGGGGGAAATACTGGATGAATGGCAAAAGCTTTGCGGCCTTGGCGAACGCTCCTTCTTGATAGGACTAGGCTTTTAGGATGATAAAGAAGAGAACATCTAGTTAGATACACTTCTGAAATTCTTCTACTAAAACCTGTACATCAATATCAATGCATAAATAAAAGTGTTCTTCCTGATTTCATGGAGCTGAAACTGACAGTGCAACATCAACAGTGGTCACAGATTAGTAAATTTTTCATTTCAGGTGTTTGTGATAGAGACACAAAGATGCTGAAGTGATCCACATACCACCGCATCTTCCATGATGGCCGTTTGGGCCTTGATTACCCACAAATGCCAGTGGTGGACCATTTATGATGTAATTACCAAAGAAAAGGCCTAAACAATATTTACTTAAAGTAACTAATGGCATACTTTTATTTAATCAAAGTTATCAATCTCTTGACTACAGACAGGTTTCTCAGGGTAATTAGTCTTAAAAAAAACCTGCTAAAAGAAATATGCAGACTGCTATTGTTGACCACCTACTAAGAATGCAATCTGATTGAATGTTTTGGGCTTCAATATCTTCTGAGATTTGAAGAAATTATGGCGATAGTGAAGAGAGTTTATTACCTGGCTGCAAATTCAAGCATAGTTCAAGTAGGTGGCACATTTACCCCAAAGCTTCATCTAAATCATGTTCTAGCATTATGGAAAGGGAAACTAGAACATATAACCAGCCAGTGGGTGGCTGAGTCTATTGACAATCAAGATTGTAATTTTTGGATAGAATGATCCTTCAACACTATAGCGGTAGTCACAAAATTTTTGCTGATATGGCAATTTTCAAATGTTGTGGGATTAGACTTCAAAATAGAAAAAGCCTTTTACTGATTACAGAAATAAAAAAACACCACATGAATATATATCTATGTAAGGCAGGAATCTAAACATGTCATCTTACCTTGTCATCTAAATCATCATCACTCTCATCAATTTCTTCCAGACGCAGGTTCCAGTCATACTCTACGTGGATATGTGGATTTAGCTTACCAGCCATGGCTTGGGAAAGCTGTAAAAATATACACAGAAATGGGTTGTCTCTTAAAGGTATAAAAGTTCTTCAAATACCCCCTTCCTTAATGAAGCCTGCCTGCTAAACTACTAATCCTACACCTGTTCTGAATGGTGCCAAAAAGCCTTTGCAAAACAAAAAAAACCACCTAGCTATGTCATGTGCTTGGTCACATAGAATGCCTAAAAGAATAAGCATCTTAGGACTGGTTGATCTGACAGAAGAAAGTATGTGGGAGCTGAAGCTCAGATTAAGGACATGATTATTCCAAGTTGATCACATTCCACATTCTGAGACCTTAGGGAAATAGATTTCCTTAAATCAAAGATCAACAGTAGCAGATTTACCTTTCAGACCCAGTTTAGCCTGTTTTAGGCGTGGTAGTTTGTGTAGTGCCATTTATTTAGCATAAAGCACAACTATATACTCAACTACTTTATTGGGCAATGCAACTGCCCTATATTGCAGAAAAACGTCATGTACTTGACTTGCCTTTTATTGTGCTCAAAATGAGTAATGAAACATATGCAGTAATGCACCACAACAATCTAGACCTGTCTAATAAACAGATGATGATTAACCCTGATTGGCTACAACTGAATAATGTGTTCTGCACCAAAGCTTATTTACTATTTATATAATATAAATATTATATTTATATATTATTATTGGGATAATAGTGTGGCCAGGACACGATTACTCACCAGCTCTTCACACTGGGTTGCTTTTAACCTTTTTGCAGTGTCGAAAGCTGTCTCACCTAGCTGGTTTACTGCAGGAGACAAGTAGACATGTAAATGTTATAACATAAAATTTTGCTAAGTTTAGAAGGAATACATAAGAGACCAATTTCAAGGTCAGCTTAGAGAATGGTACAGAGACTGATGACAAAAGATGACAACAGGAATGCAGTACTTACCCAGGTCAATAGTTGGTTTTCCCCTCAGAAGCAGTTTCAAACATTCAGGCTTATTATAAATACAGCAGTAGTGTAACGCTGTGTTGCCTTTACTGTTAGGTTTATCTAAATTTCCACTGTGGACAGAGAGATGTAAAAAAATACATAAGCACAATGTTTTATGTGTTAAAAAACAAATACATATAGAATAAAATATGTATTCAGTATTTGAGATAAAATAAAGTAATACAATGGTCACCAGTGAAATAATAAATATCAGAACAGAAGTAATTTTTTCATCTGCAAACATTCAGCAGCTTCCAATTGACCCACCTGGGGTCCTAAGCGGCAGCTAGTGAAAGCCCCACGGAAGTACATGTGGACAAATACCCCTAGGAGCCTAAAAAACCTCAGACTAATACATTCAATGTAGACAGCCAATCAATTCATTAGCCCCACACAGTAAAGATAGAGAAATTGAAAAGCAGAGGTGCTAATCTTTAAGGAGCCTTAGACCAGGACAATTTTCTGTAGTCACTGGGTCATGCTGCTATCTTGTGAACTTTAGGTTATGATGTCAATACAATTACCTAAGCCAGTCAGCACATGGATACCCCTGGGTGTCTGAATGAGAGGTCCTAACTCAGTATAAGCTACCCTGGTGCCCAGAACAGTGGCCTAAATAAATCTATACTAAGAGTTTATGTGAAGATATGTCATGTGTGACCTTAAAAATCGTCCTACTTGCCTGTTTGCTTTTTTGATCTTCTGCCTATAATATTGTCTGAAGTACTAACCCAGAATGAGTGTTCAATGTCTGAATTATTTTAGGACACCAAAACTGAACACAAGGCCTACCACTCTCTGTAAGATTTCTGGTGTGCGGATAATATTGGGACAAGAAAAGAGGAAGAAATTCCACTAAATTGAAAGTATACAAAAATGTAAAAAATTGTTATGTTACTAATTTTTAACAAATACAAAACTGTATGTACATATGTATGTATGTACATATGTATGTATGTATGTATTTTTCAGTTTTCAGAAAGGGAAATAACATTTACAAACTACCAGTAACAAACAATGAGTACTTCTAAGTAGCCTAGGGGCCTGAGTCATTGGGCTTGTTCAGATCACTTGTGCATAAGCTTGAGATGCTTGTGTGATTATTAAGAATTCACTGACAGATGCTATTGTCCTGCAACTGATCTCATTCTGATCTGCTTCATAAGGATATTTTGCCCCCTCATACACTACAGAAATACTAAACCCAAATGAAGCCAGCAAAAGCCCATTGAAACAGGCCCTATATCCTCGTGGCTGAGCTCCCCTAAAAATATTAGAAATAAAACTGATGAAGTGCATAAATACAAGTATGATAATAAAAAGAGAAAAGTAATACCCACCAGTTTTGTACTAAGAAGTCAACTAAGGGCAGGGAGGCCTGGTCAGCAGTGCGCACTGCAAAGTGGAGAGTGGTTTCACCTGGCTCCTGCAAAACAAAACAAGTTTGTTTTAGAAACAAATGAATAAATTACAATGAACAAAACAAGAACAAAATGTCTCTGGTCATTATACACCACACTATGCCTCCTGCACATGAAACCTCACTATTCACTGAGTTGTCAGGTAAAGACAGCAAAAGAAATAACTGCAGTAACTTTGAGAGAATAAGACAGCTCCATCTATACCAGTCTAATGCCAAATGCACAAATAAACTCAATGGACGGGAAAAGATCACAATGATGTCCTGTGTTTACAGTCTGAGTTCTTTATTCAGGCCCGCCAAAGTAAACTACTTCATTATTAAAGCTGTGATGCAAGTTTTATATATTGTCCAACTGGCATAAAACTGTACATGATTTAGTTGAACTGATTGTTTTTATCGATTTAAATATGCTTGTGCCATAATAAGTGCTGCAACACTTTAGAAATTTTTTTCTTTCTTTTTTTTGTCTTTAGAACCTCGTCCATTTCTTGCAGACCATGAAACTGATTGAACAGTCTAAGATAGCCAGGTCATGACACACAGGCCTTGGGTGAATACTAGATGACTGTATTTGTTCTATGACCAAAGTTAGTTGATTGTATGTTATTTTTTCTGTTAATTGATATCAAATTTTAATGGTTTACTGTATATGAGATGCCATCTCCCAGTTATCTCCAGAGTAACTATCAGAAAACTTTTTAAAAGCTGTGACTAGTTCAGGTGTAAAAAAACTCACAATATGTCTGTCTATGTGTGCAAATGTATGTCTGTCATTTGCAACCCCTATTTAATGTACAGCGCTGCATAATATATTTGCACTATATAAATCCTGTTTTATAATAATATTAATAATAATAATATTAATACAATTTTCAATTAAAATCAAGAAAGGGTCTGGCTGCCTATAGCATTATATAGGTAGACTGCAGTTTTATCTTGAAAATTTAGGTCAGACTGAGCAACATTCCTTTTTTTGGGGCAACAGAAGACAACTAGCCATTTCTTTTTGTTAAGGGGAAACCAGTGTTGTGAGTAATTACTGGAAATTCACAAATACACCTGCATGTTTAACCTTTTTTAAATTTCTATTGTAAGTTTAGTTTTAGTGGTTATACAGACTTGTTACTCAAGTTACAGTGTGTTAATGCCACAAGTGATAATGCGTACTTATGAGGTGCATAGCGATAAAGCAGTTCATCCATTCTCAAAAGGCAATAAACACACCACAAGGGATGAAAAAATGACATACACAAACGATCTTTTGATTTTGGCATAACAGCAGATCAACTTATAGTTCTATTTTGCAGTGGTCCCCAACCTTTAGCACGTTGCGGATAACTAAATGCACAGACTGGAAACAGGAAATCTGACTTCTGATCTTCATGCTTATTTCATATGAACTAGTCAAGGTATAGAAACCACAGTATAAGAATAACTCAGTACAGGCTTTCATCTAAATAGAGTAATGATTATACCTGTCCAGATTCAACCAGTGGTTCCATTATCTCTACTCCTTCTGCAGAGACTTGAATTAGTGCAAGTAAATCCCTCGATTTCACAGCCTCCAGGAGCTCACTCAGCTTCTCTGCCCCTGAAGCACACATCTTCCGGCAGTACCTATGTTCCACATACTTGGCTGTGATGTATTCTTTACGTGCAGTCCTAGTAAGAAAAAACATACATATTAAATAAAACATAGTACAGAACAGTGATGAATAGATTACTTTGGTAGATGTGGTGACTATCTGGTGACTATCTGCAGGGAAATTTCTAAAAACAAAAGGAACAACTGAAAATGGCGACCCTGTTTGATAAATATTGACTGAATATACATTTTCTTAAGATCAAGTAAAAATAAGGTCTCAGTAATTGGTTGCTGATTTTAAAGGCCATTCATGGGATATCTTTCCTGCATTATCCCAACAACTGAAGCCCGGAGTAGCCTTTAGAGCAGTGTTTTCTTGACTTTTTTAACATGGGGAGACACCCTTAAAATAACTTTCAGGTCTTCAAGGAAAAAAATAATATATCCACAGCTCACAGTACATTAGTAGTGGTCAGTGTGAAGAATTGACTTTTAAACTGTTAGCAATTAGGAAGAATGTCACCCTTACAAGTAGCCAGAAAGATCATTGGTGTGAGTTAAACTGATCTGAGATGCACAAATTGCTCATTACTCAAGGAACCCCTAACAATCTCTGGAGGAACCACACGGTTATACGAAAACTATGTTTGAGAAACACTGCATTTAGAGTGTTAGAGCTCACTGAGGCCTATGGACCAGCCTTCATTTGACAGTGACTGGTCCTACTAACTGAAATGCATTCTGGGAGGATGGTTCATGTCTGTTAGTGCTGGATAATTTAAAGGGCATAAGCTGACAAATAGAACAGCTTGAGGAATATAAATCAGACATAAATTGTATCTACAAGTATGTGGGTAGTCTATCTATGAAGTGAGCCTGTTACTTTGCAGCAGTATTTACTCAACAGTTTACTTTTAAGGTGGTCTTACAGGTCTTGTCCCCTCTCCAACTCTGTAATTGGAGAGAGAAAGAAAACAGACCAATGAGCTCATCTCTCTGTTACATTGCATCAAAGCAGATTGGCTAATTCTCCCATTTCTACTATAGAAGCATTGCAGGGATATGGTCACCTAGGTATAGAAAGAATTATTACTTACATATCACTGGAAGGAGTAGGTTTTGGTGACGGAGTGGGTAAATTCCCTTCCATTATTTCATTGAAGCTATTGTTTCCTACATTCTTGGCCAGCTGTAAAAAAAAATGAGTGTTAATATAGAACCTGAGGATATTTAAAGTGCAGATTGCTCATTTAAGTGCCCAGTGCTTCCAGTACTTTTTAGGTAGAACAACACTCTTGTAATTCTGAATATTTTCTGTGACCCCACTCTTTTGTTTACATGCCCTCCCTCATGCAGGCTGGGCTTACCGAGCAATGACCATTACCAAATCCTGGAGAAATGACCACCACTATTGGGAGAAGAAAAAACTCCCTTGATATCACCATACCAGAAAACTACAGAAAAAATATATGTATTGTATATGGTGTTTGAAGCTGGAGTTACTCTTTAAAACCATACCAGATTTTTGATCCCATTTTTATATACAAGGTTATATATATGTGGTACTGATATACATAATGGTTTTGCTTCCTAGCTTGTCCCAAATGGGCTAAATCAAACAGTTTAGTGAACGCACTGGCTTTGCAGTAACATGTTTTTTGTTGTTAGCATGGATGCATCGGTTTTGTATATTAGCAATGACTCCTTCATAAATAATTAAAGAAAATGCCAATAACGAGTGCTCAAGTGCATAATCATTAAGTATCTAATCTCATCTGATAGAGCAGCAGACACCTCACAGTCAGACTACAGATGTTCATTGTTATTTGATCTCATTCCCTTAGCATCAGTCACTGTCCAAAGCCAATTATTATAATTAAGATGGTTCTGGCATTTGGCTATAGTTGCAGTGAGTGTTGATCCATCAGTTGAGTTCATGCTCTTAGAGGTATAATGCATCTAAACGTATTTGGTAGTCAAAGATGAATGCAAGGTAAATACTCTGCCACCGTATTTTACCCAAACCAGACTCTCAAAGTGTGTAAACGAAACTTAACTTGGTACCAATGTGTTTTATTTTAGGGCATTAGATGCAGACAATAATGCAGGCATCCCACAGGTAACCTAACTAACTAAACCAATATAAAGGACTGTGACAGGGTGTCACATGGCCTGGCAGGAAAATTCTTAGATGGGGTGTATGTAGCACCCAGGCCTGTTTATTGAATGGCTTCAGGGAAATCTATATTATTCTGCTAGACAGTTGGCTTTTATAAAAAGCTGGTTTTTAAGGGTCCTGAAGTCAGGCAAGGAATGGTTGGGAGGGATGTTTGGCCATCCGGTGGGGGTTTTTACCTGGATCTATAGAGCAAATATGCTCTATTTAGAGGATGAGCAGCAGACTTCTGAGAGCTCAGTGGCTTCCCAAAACTTGAAGAGGAATGAGCTCCACAGACAAATGGTTCAGAGTAAGCTGTCAATTTCTATTTGTATTAAAGGACTTTAGTTGTATTTTGCTATTAGTTATAGAGGAAACTACCACAAGAGTAGTTTGTGGCCCAGCCGGGCAAATATTTTTTTTATTGTCTACATTTTTCTTTGTTACCTGGCATCCTTTGTGCTAAATAAAAGAACCCAGGTATAGGCCTGAACTTGTTTTGAAAATTGACCGTCTGCTGCCTCATTGACCTGCTACAAAGTCTGTTGCTGGAGGATAAGCTATACTCACCAAGAGTTCAGAAGTGCCTAATTTGTCTAATTCCAACGACTGGATTCTAGAGATGTGGACGCCCATTTCTCTATGAATGCCGGAACATTCTATACAAGTTAAAATCCCCAAGTTGGTGGACAACCATGTTGGATCTGTAATGATAAATACAAAAAAGTAAAATTATAAAGGTAAAAGGCTAATATAGAAAGGCAAGAAAACGTGTAAGCAAGTAACTACATCACAAATTAAATAATATAGGTCATTGGAATGTTCATTTAATTCTATGTTGTGAACAGCCTGAATAAAAGAAGAAAAAAATTAACTTCTGCACTACTTGCAGCAATGATATAGTATGGATTATTTATTCTGAAGCAGAAGTCAAGGACATTCTAGGACAGTGCTTGCTTATTTTCTTTCTGAATACAATCTTTTGGCCATCTTGATTGGCCAGGCCAGGATTCCGTATCTCCTGCACAGGAACTAATTAATTCCTGGTAAGTGCAGGGGAAGCTGTGATTGCTGGATATCCTGACAACCAAAGCTGAGCTGTGCATGAAGGACATACTGCTTGTTTAATCTAGAAGTGTTTCTAAGCGAGTGTTTTACTTACATGACTTCACAGTACTACAAGTTTTCTCCCTGCTGGACAAACACTCCTGTGAAGCACACCCTGACATAATTTTTGTACAAGGACTCATCGGATTGCACATTGGGACACTGAGGATCTGCAACCATTTCCACCTGGGGATGTACTGACTGACATAAAAAACTCAGCCTAAAACTTTAGTAATATCATTTGTATGTGTGAGGTAAGGGTCTTAGTATTCATTTTTGTTGCATGTATAAGCTTTTAAAACACAATAAAAAAAAAAAAAAAAAACTATGTTGCCAATCCTTTATAGCAGGGGTGCCCAACAGGTGGATCGTGATCTACTGGTAGATCGCAAACGCAACACGAGTCCAAAGTCCAAATACTGCTCCACCATGACTGATGATCATTTGGAAGTTTGTTTGAGGCTGGCTGCCAGCAACTACTGTCCGGACAATGCAACTTTGGCTGATTCCATTCAGTTTAAGATGCCATCAGAGTAAAGTAATGGCCAAAAATGTACAGAATTGTATTGTGCCATACATGTTCATGCTGTTATGCAGGGTAAACAATATTTATTTTAAATATAAAGTATACTCAGTATATATATAAATAAATATATGTAAAGCACTTTTATTTTTGGTAGATCATTTTGACCTGCTCATTTTAAAAGTAGCTCTCAAGCCAAAAAAGTGTGGGTACCCCTGCTCTATAGAATAAAAAATAAACAGTGGACCTGTAATAAATAATGTATCCACGAGGTGTCAGTATCTACCCACTGCTGACAATATTATCTAGGTCTGTATACCTGGTCACTCTCAAAATATTAATTAAAAGGAGTGAGAAGAAGACTAAAGCAACCAATTAAATATTACCATCTTTCTCCAACAAATAGTAGATAGGTTACATATGTGAAATGGTTGCTGGATGGGTAAATCATACATAAATATTTTCTCCAGTTCTAATATGTGAAGATTATGGTAGTTTGCACAGGCCTGCAACTGTCCCTAGGCCATGTAAGAATGGTATTCTATTAAAGAAAAAAATATCTTGTTAACTTTCAGATTTTCCATTTCTTCAAGTTTAGGGATAAACAAATCCTTTTCTAAGGTAAAAATAAAACCACCCAATTATGTTGTAATATAGACACATATTGTACAGGATATTTGTATGTACATGGACATAACCAAAGTGTGAAAAGCAATCACAACGGGCCCAAAACGCAGCAGTTCTGTATTGCATTTCAGCATTGAGCCCCTAACTATCTAAAATATTTGATATGCACATACATTCAGGAATACAAAGTCTTACCCGGTGACCCACAATCACAGCAGGCATCATTTCCTGGCGTTTTCTGTACATCTTCAATGATGGCTTTCGCCAAATCCTCTAAACTGCTTTCTCCCGAGCTCTGATCTCCACGGAATGCCATGTTAAGTGCCTCTTCCTTGCTATTTGTTAATACTGAAATCCAGCTATTAATAACAAGAAAAGGAGGTTATTGTGAAAACAGAAACACAGCACATAGTATGCATATTCAGAATAAATATTCTTTCTTTTATGAATGTGCTCAACATAATATAATTTTACACATATATTAGTACTACTACTTTTACTGTATGCAAAGGTTTTAAAGCAGAAATTAAGTATGAAAAATTTGTAAGCAAGCATTGAACCTACAAGTAAAAAAAAACTGTGCATGCATATCCCTTAAAATGTGCCACCTTTTATATTATCCACATTTCATATTATCTTTCATATAACATCATCCCTTTTTTTTTTAGTATTTTTATATAAACACAGTAATTTGACCTCTGGCGTTGTAAGTTCTCTGTGTGTTTTTTTTCTTGTATCGAGACAATTCTGTACCACCCTAACACTACAGCTCTCCTACTCTATATACATCAGCTACTTTGTGCTTTAAAGAGCCTTACACGTGCTAGAAAAGTTTGTGGTCATCTCTAGTGTGAAAATCTAACATCAGTACAGATTTCCAATGAGAATATATATTCCAAAGAAGGAGACCTATATAAAGTTTGCCCCCCTGACGCTGTAGTGGTTTTCCCACTTTAGCCCTTTTTCCTAAATGTATAGAAATATTAGAAAATATATTACCCAATTAGGATTTTAAAGGCTTTCTTAAACATACAAATTATATCTATGTTTAAAGAGGTTTACAATTTTTACTAAACACACCTAAATGGTTCAAAAGACATTTTACACAAACATGTGAACAGCAATGTACATCATATTAAAAGGAAAAGTTCACAGACAAACCGGGAAATTCCTATCATAAATTGGTCATATACTTTGGGTCTTTGAAATCCATGTGTGAGACATATTTAATTCAATATTGCGTTTGCATTCTCCATACATCTTCAATGGCTTTAGGTATATTTAAACAACATAAGGGAATATCCAAAGGTAAGCCTTTTTATGCGTTTGATGGAACAAATCCACGATATCAGACGTGGAAACTCCCTAACATTTAATAAAAAGTCCTGTGTGATGCATTCTGTGCGCAAACTCTGGGTTAAGTAACAGGAGAAAGTGCAACGTTCACCATGGAAAAGATTTCCATAAGAAAGGTACCTATAAGGTCCCACATATCCATAGGTTGGTGGGTCAATCTGATATCAGCAAAAGGGTGGCTTAAATAACAATTAATTCTAACACACCATTTTAACTGTTAGCCAAACAAGATGACCACCACTTTGTGAAAATAATATTGGCATACCTAAATAAAATAATATTTAAAACCTAAATAGCTGCCATATATTATTTGTACCAGACCAAGGGGCAATTTCACCTTTAGTCTGGTCTTTCTCTGGCCTGTAATAATCAATGAGCACCTGAAAACGTGGAATCGCATTGAAGGTGCATGGTTTTCTATTGCTAATTATCCCCTTTACAGAGGGTGAAGGGAGTGAGACAGGCAGAGCACAAGCACCAATACCAGAAGCAACTTTCAATCCACTAATATACTGGGGAATAAATTAACAGAGCAGAAAAGCCTTGGGGAAGTAACAAGTCCTCTCCCACGTTTTCTATTACACTATTCTTTTCATCTTTACAGTTACTTTACACATATTCCCACACAAGGCTCACTTACGCTATATAATCCTGCTCATCTTCTGCCTGGAAGTGGTATGTTCTGTTATCTGAAAATTAAGAGAAGTCAAAATACATTCCATAATGAACATATGCAAACTTTGCTATGTAGCAAACATGATTATTTATCTATTAGGAAAATAGGAAGTTTAGAGTTTTTCCAGCATCACAAAAAAATAAAAAAAATATTAGAACATAAAAAGCATCAGAAACAATAAAGGAATTATTCAGATTGGACTAAATACCCTTGGAAAAAAATGTCTGTTCCCCAATTCTCCCCAGAGTAATAAACTCAATACAAAGTTCACAGAAGACTTTGGCCAGGTAAAAGCAGTTGTGAATTTTTTGTCTCTGAACTGCTGGAGCACACTGCAGCTAAGGGATAAGAGGTCTTGGCCCCATGTGACAGCAATAAAGTACAAAAGCCTTAATACTTAGAGGCCAGTGTAAAGAATATTATAATTTTGAAAAAAAATGTAAACTACCCCATTTCCCCTGAAAACACATTTAGGACATACATAAACATCAACTTTGCCAAAAGCTGTTAAGGCGTGACATATATGTTCAGGTATTTCATATAGTGTCTTGCAGAAAGTTTGTACTACAGACCGCAGCTTGCACTGTGCCCCTCTCTGTGCACAGGGAAAAGAAGTACAGAACAATCTGCAAGACATGAAGACTGCCCTACCATTATAAAAACCTTTCCTTTGAACATTATAAATGTTTTTGACAGCTGCCATTTTTGGTTTGTGCATTTGGAACAGGCACTCAGTTTTGGCTTCTGGATTGTGGTTGACAAGAAAGATTGGGTGACACACAGTGGCTCAGAGACACTCTGGCCTTTGCAGAGCTGGGTCCCAGGTTCGAATCCCAGCCAGGACACTATCTGCATGGAGTTTGCAGGTTTTCCCATGTGTGGGTTTTCCTCAGGTACTCCTGTTTCCTCCCACATTCCAAAAGCTTCAGTCCAAAGATTGTGAGGCCCTTTGAGGGATGGGTAGTGACATGAATATGTACTTTGTAAAGCCCTAGATAATAATTATACTAATAATAGGGCTGCCTGCAAGACAAGCCAATGTTTTTCTATATACCTTATATAATACTTTGTATTTTTGAGTTGGTTATGATGGGTCACCGATGCTTAAAAGATCTTTTGTGCATTATTGTTGGCCACCAGTAGATGGTGCTGTGTTCTAATGTAAAGTTTAAACTCTAAAAATACATGAAACTGCAAGTTTGTTATACACTTTAAAATTATTTTATACTTAAGTGTATAAGTATGTTCTAGGTTGATTGTTTATATGTCTTAGTTAAAAGCCACACTTTGGAGAGATAACTTTACATGGTATTGTGGCTTCATGTATTTGTAAAGTATTTAAACCTCTGTTTTGAATAAAGAAGGTTTTCTGTGTCAACTAGTTGAAACGAGTCCTGAAGAACATTTGTATTGTTTGCTGTGAGTCACATCTAAAAAGAACACTTAAAATCAAAAACAAATCAAATGATGAGCCACATACGTGATATCAGGTCAAAGCACTTCTTTTCATCAGCATTGGGTTTCACCTGGCAGGTAAGCAAGTTCAGCTTTGCAGGCGGCCGGTTAGACTGGAAAAAAAAAACAAAGCTTCATGAATGCAAAATCCCAACAATAGCATACTGCAACATAGTACAAAAAGAAATGTGTTTTTTGAAATGTAGCATGGTCAGGGCAGTTCAATCCTTGTCAGGAAGTGAGAGCAAACAACTATCCAGAGAAAAGCCTTTATTTTTTCAATGAATCAACCCTAATGTCTTGTAGCACAAATTAATTAGGAGTTTAAAAAAGAATAATCAGTTTTTTAACACTTCAAACGCATACTACTTTGAGGATATATGTGACTGAGTGCAAAGGAAAAATCTGGTATGAAGGGTCATGTGACCTCCTCTCCCATAACAATTCTGATGCTTGGTGATCGGCCCAACATTTTTAAATGGTGTAGAGTCAGATTCCTTTCCTTACTCCCAGTAGACCAACTTAGTGACGGGGAAGTGAAGGGAAGGTATAATGTGATGCAAGGAAGGGTTAGATTAAATCTATTGTTTTGGTCTAAGGAGCAATAAATTACAATATTAGATAACTCTGTATGCCAAATTCTACATACAATGACAAGAGTTCATTGGCACAACACATTGGCACAATATGTATACACCGCTGGAAAGCCAGCAGCCTTCAAACCATCCTGTACTGTCAAATCCCCAATAATCCCTTTATGTATTAAAGGATTAAAATGTGCAGAAACAAAACAGAAAACATAAAGCAGTAAGAAATCCAAACACACATACACATCATCATATGGCCTGAGGGCAGAAAACAGAAGGACAAACCTAACTGACTCTTAACACAGTAACAGAATTCAGTTCTACCCTATTATCTACTCATCATTAAAACGCATATAAAAGTTCATTATCAATGTGAATAATTCAGCAGGAGTGTTCAACAAGCACCGATATTGCATTTCCATTATTAATGCATAAAAGGTTTTTGGTGCAGAACAATAAACATATTGGATTCTGGGTTGTGTACATATATGGGATCATCTAACATTTGGAATTCATGGGAACCATTTAGAATACTGGTAATCTCACCAGTACAAACTACATGGTTGTAGGTTTGTTGTTACTGGTTATGACCGTGTAAACCTATTGTGGTGTAATAATATAGTGCATGGGTTTCCTGTGACTAGTGACCCTTAGCGAAGGTTTGTCTGAGCCAGACCAAAGTTTATCAATAAGTATTTTTCAGTCTCAATGCCCTGGCATTTCCTATCGCTATCTTCCTCTAAATAGTAGTGACCATGAACTTATTTGGGTAACAAGGAGACAATCATGGGCCAGCAAGGGATAGCATAACTGTAGCACAATAAAACATAGGTGCACCTAGGGGACTGCCCATGCACATACAAGCTTCAGTACTGCATGCATGGTTAAAGATTTTGGCAAGCTTCATATTTTGTTGATAATTTGTATGATGAAAACAGATGATAGTGGGAGTGCTGCATGTCACTTTAAACAATCTGCTAGCAGGCTTTCAACACATTTCAAGTAGTCACAGGTTTATGCTTAGATACCTCAAACTGGAGCTTACATTACATTTAAGATTTGGCAAACATTTCCCAAGCCTTCCAAAACATGCACAACTGAGTGAACTCCTTCACACTTATGCAAGTCCATACTTACCTTGTCTGATGGTTGCAGCCTCCCATGCGGTCCACATCATGCCCACCCTCATTCTCGGTGACTTTAATGTTGCAGTGGATGACGCCAACCATCTTTCCACAGCCAAACTGCTCTACATTACCTGCTCCTTTGGACTCAAAACTCTGCAACTTCTTGACAACTCGCCATTTCCTCTTTCTGATCACAACCTAATCACCTTCAACCTACAGAAATCCTGCCCCCCCTTCTGCCTCATCTCAGACCTGGTCAATGGCAGAGAGATATCTGTAACCTTGACCACAACCTATTCACAAACTGCCTTACGTCCCTCACCCCCACCCGCTCTAAAATCACATCTCTGGATAAAGCTGCCACTCGTTTCAACCACACTTTCTCTGTCCCTGGATAAAGTTGCCCCTGCCACCTTCGGCTATCCCCGTTCTGCTAACCTCTCGTCCCTGGCACAACACCAAACAGCTACAAAAAACTGTTCGTGCAGCTGAGCGCAAGTGGAGGAAATCTGGCCTCAGCATTGAGTTCATGGACTACAAAGCCAAGCTACAAAGCTTTAACACGGAGCTCAATGTCACCAAACAAAATTATTTCTCCGCAGTCATTTCCTCTCAAGCTTCCAACACACGCAACCTCTTCTCAACAATTGACTCCCTCCTAAACCCCATACCTTCTGCCCCCACAACAACCTTCTCTGCCCAAGACATTGCCACTTACTTTAGAGATAACTGTCCCTAAAAGGGACTCACAATCTAATGTCCCTACCATAGTCATATGTCTTTTTAGTATAGTCTAAGGTCAATTTTGGGGGGAAGCCAATTAACCTAACTGCATGTTTTTGGGATGTGGGAGTTAACCTGAGTACCTGGAAGAAACCAACGCCAACATGGGGAGAACCTGCAAACTCCATGCAGATAGTGTCCTGGCCGAGATTTAAACCTGGGACCTAGCGCTGCAAGGGCCACACTGCTAACCACAGAGCCACTGTGCTGCCCATATTGTACTTGAGATAAAATTGACAAAATCAGACATGATGTCCCTGCTCACTGGGCCACTCCAACCATCCCTTCCACCTTTACATCATCACTGGCCTCCCTCAGCCTTGTAACTGTGAATGAAATCTCCTCTCTTCTCTAATCTCTGGCCGCTTGACCCAGTTCCCTCTGATCTACTCCGTGCCCATTCTTCCACCCTGGCCCCCGCCTAACTGAACTATCCAATCACTCCTTTTCTACTTGTATCTACCCCTCCGCTTTCAAACATGCCATTATTCCCACTATCCTGAAGAAACCCTTACTAGACCCCTCCCTGTCTTCTAGCTACAGTCCTAGCTCCCTTCTCCCATATGTTTCCAAACTTGAGCGCCTCGTCTACAAAAAACTTACCTGGGCACCAACTCTCTCCTTGACCCTCTCCAATCTGGTTTCTGAGCTGCCCATTCCACTGGCAAATGACTTCATCAGAGCTAAGTCTCAAGGCAACTTTTCCCTGCTCCTTCTCCTTGATCTTTCCTCTGCTTTTGACACTGTTGATCACTCCCTTCTAATACAAATCATGCCCTCCATTGGTATCACCGACACTGCTTGCTCTCTCTTGGTTTGCTATCTATCTGTCGCTCCTTTCAAGTTTCTTTCAATGGTAATTCCTCCTATCCCACTCTCCTCCCTGTTGGTGTTCCCCAGGGGTCAGTCCTTGGACCGGTTCTCATATTCAGATCATCTCCAGGTCCTGTCACTTTCACCTGAGCAACATCTCAAAAATCCACCCCTACCTGTCCCCAGAGACCATTAAACTCCTTGTACACACTTACGTCACACTTACATCATCTCTCATCTGAGCTTTTTGTGCCTTCCAGGACTGGAAGGCACAAAACATCAGTGACTGACATCAGTGATCTATTTGGGTACCTATAGGGTGGTATCCTTTCCACTAGCCATCAGGCTACTAATATTTGGGCATATCTCAAATATTGGCAGGGGTTCCCCAGGACCTGGAAAATATTTTAAAGGTACTGATGTTAAAAAGTTGAGAAAAGCTTCAGCTTTTCCCAATTTTTTAACATCAGGGACCTTTAAAATATGTCTTAAGAATCACGCTTTCTGCTGGTATTGCATGGACATCAACAATAATTATATTGTGCAGAGCCTGAAAATACTATTTGTATTTATGAATGCACTTGTTTTTGTAGTCCCAGGAGGATGATCTGGTAAAAACTATTTTTTATTTATGCTAAAAGCCGACATTTTCATATCACGCACTGAATAAATGTTTCTTCAGCTCATAGCTTTACTTTATTTTCTGTAGGAAGGTTAAAGAGGCACTTTAACTTGAGACTGAATTATTTACTGATTTATCCACTATTTGCTTGTACTTCGAGGTTTGACAGGTACTCGTTTAAACACTGGAAAGAAAAATCACCTATTGGTTAAGGAGTCTGACTGGTACCATAATTGTTTGTTAAAGTCTATTATCACGGCATGATGTTAATGCATAATTAATGGCAGGCTTTGCATGGAACATGGAGTGATTAAAGAAAACAAATTTAACGCGTAAAAGGCACACAAAAAAAAAGGAAAGAACGGGTGAACAAACATTACTCTGCAGGAGAAAGAGATATAGTACAGACGCCTGAAAATATGTTCAGAAAAAAGAATGAATGCAACTAAGTGTTGTTGTGAAAGTGGAGACAACCATAAATAATCTTGTTAACTGCAATGGTCTGTTATATGTATTGGCTGGTGTGTAAGACTACAGCTACACAGGCAATTCAATCTAAAAGATAAAATAACAAAAAACAACTTTGGTTGAAATACTTACCTTCAATCCAGAGATTTTCCCAGTAGTACTTTAATATTATTATTAGTCAGTATTTATATAGCGCCAACATATTGCACAGCACTCTACAAAGTCATGTCACTAACTGTCCCTAAAAGGTACTCACAATCTAATGTCATGTCTTTTTAGTACAGTCTAAGGTCAATTTTGGGGGGAAGCCAATTAACCCAACTGCATGTTTTTGGGATGTGGGAGTTAATCTGAGTACCCGGAAGAAACCCACGCAAACATGGGGAGAACCTGCAAACTCCATGCAGATAGTGGCCTGGCCGAGATTCAAACCTGGGACCTAGCTCTGCAAAGGCCACACTGCTAACCACTGAGCCACCGTGCTGCCCATATTGTACTAATATACATTTCAGTTAAAATGATAGCATCACTGACCTATTTTCCCACAAAAAACCCTGGACACTATCCTCACCCAAAGCTTATGACTGGACTGCAGAAAAAGCAGCACAGTGACAGCCTCATCCTTGCCACTCCTCCTCCTGTTAGCATGTTTCAGGTCAGAACATAAACTGATTAACCCCCTTAGCTGTATTCCCAAGACACTCGGGGTCGCTCAAAATATAAAAACCCCACTTATCTCGTTCCTTTGGCATCCTCCGGTGTCCTGCTCGTCCGTGCAGGTCCTCAGGCAGTCTCCTCTTCCGCCGATCTTCAGCCGCCGAATGCATTGACGTTTCCCGGTGACGATGGTGCATGCGTCGGTTTGCGTGGGAGGCGCGGCGGGAAATTCAAATAATTTTGTATTGAATCCAATACAAAGAAATTCTTATAATATATAAATTATATTATAGATGTTATATATGATTCTGTACAGTTTTATTACAGGTATCACTATTTATATTCACCCTTTTTTTAACAGATTTTTGTGTTTTTGTAAAGTTTATTATGAAATTTATTAAATGCATGAAAATACAGACAGAATTAGAACACCAGGGGGGTTAACTCCTTGTGTTGTTTTTTCCTATCACATTGCAGCCATGCTCTGCAGGTTCTACAAGTGACGGATACCAGCTCAAATATATGTGTTTACACTGCCTAAATTTAAATAAAATAATACATTTACTTATATAATGAAGAGCATTTATTCCCATCTTTAAACCCCTCATTTAAACAGATTTAATTTTTATTGCTCCCTTGCAATTCAATGCCTAGTGCATCTAACTATGGAAGAAGCAGGAGTGATAGTATTGGTACCATTAGCATCTGACACCTGCAGACACCGGGAATTTTAGTGATACCTGCAACAAATGAAGGAATGCTGGGGAAACACTGGATAGATGAGTAGCTCTGGGTTGAGAGGGGACCTTTGCAAATACATAATAAAGTATCTCTTTCTCTTGTACAGTCACACTGGAATTATATGCCTGTTTGCCTTGCTCTGTGCTTCAGTCCTACCATTTTGGTAATTGCAGAGACACAAGAATGAACAAACAACCAGCATACAGAATCAAAGCACATAGCAGAGGATGAAAGCATACAACATGCTTTTAAGTGATGGATGCTGACAATTTTATTGGTCATGAAAATTGGAGTAATCAATTATTAGGACTAATTGCTTAAAAAGAATTCCTCTACCTAGAAAGGAAGTAAAGGCTTTGCGGTGTCTCAAAGGTCAGATTCAAATGCAATGTAATTTTTAAATAGAAGAAAATCTGGGAACTGCACAAAAAGTATTTAGAGAAGGTAAAAAAAAGTATATACGTATATGTGGCAATTTATTTGCATACCAGTTGTGATACTTTGTAATAATTTCATCTTAAAGATGAAGTTGAAGTTTGTTTACCTACTGGCTGCAAAATTCCTGACAAATTACCATATTTTAGAGGGATCACAGGACTTGTATTCGAACAGATGCTGGGAAGTCCCAGAATGCATATAACAGCAGCAGACAAATGAGCATTGTCACAAATTGTGTCTTGTCTTGCGTCTTACACATAGGTCATTACATCTAGTGTTGCAAGGAGTGTAAATTGCAAATAAGTGTTAGAAAACTTCTTTTCACACCACCTAAGTGAGTGACATTCGGCACTGCTACTAAATAGCTGCCGAGAATATTACTATGACACCAGACAAAAGCCAGGCGTAACACGACAACAGTATCTCCTCCAGGACCTCACCGCATGTTATCTGCGAGAACAGCTGCTTAGACAGAATGTATTAGTAGGCCGACTTGTCTGAGTGACTGGCTAATTGTTGTCAGCTCTAAACTGTCTGCCAACTTCTGTCAGCTGCTGATCTGTGATGGCAAGGAGATTCTGCTTCATCAAGTAAATATATTTACATCAGAGCATGTGATATCGGTCTATCAGCAGATTTATTTTGTAGCAATGGCAAAAACAGGAAAGAAGATACTTTTCTTCGCTGACAGCTCCATATCAAAGAGTTGTAAAATGGCCAGCATTTTATTAATATTGGTTTAAAAGGATGCCTTGCAGTATAAGTGCCATAAAAACTGGTAATGAGCAGAATATTTGCACATCAGGCAAACTCAACTGTTTGCCCTTCTTCAACAATGACCAACCTAGTGTGGTCTATAGCTGTCCTTCGTTCCTCAATCTGCCGGCACCAACATCTTTTTCTGGGTTCTTCTGGATCTCCAGCTCTCTTCTTCCAGGAGCTAGCTATTGTGACCCCGGCACCTGGCTTATTGGAGCCAAGCAATGGACACAATTTAAAAGGAGCTAGGTGAGAGGTGAAGGTTTTTTTTTTCAAGAAACATGGAATGCTTCTTCTGCTAAACCCCCTAGAATGTTTTTTAATCTTTATGTGTCACTTCAAGCCCTCATTCAGTTCCTAAACTCACAGCTACATACATAAAAAAACCTAAATATGTATTTCCCTTTACCTAGTTGAGGGATCTTCACAGTCCTGCTACAAAGCACAACTAGGAGTATTATACATGCTATCAGTTTAGGTTTCAGACTGTACAGGGGATAGAAAAATGTTCTTGGCTCCACAGCTTACATTGTTCTGGCCCTTCCTTTTCTAATGAGTGTAAAGGTGGAAAAAAGGGTCAGGTACTTTCACTAGCTGCATTGTAGTTGCATTCAAGTTTGTCATTCATATATGCAATGAGTTTATGTATTAAGAGGAGGAGGATAGGTTAGGATTTAGATTATAATTAGCAGCCTTTTGCCAAGTTAGGACATTTTGTCAAATTTCCGCTACAGTTTTCCAGCTACAGCTTCCAGTAAATATGCAACCTGCCACAGAAGATCTAAAGACATATTTGCTATAATGTGTAAAACATGGTGATGTATACACAAAAGAAGGTACTCAGGCAACAACTTACAGTGGCATGTGATATTGTCAGGATTCCATTCTTTACTGTACATTTTCTTCTCTGCCAAACTTTTCTTAACCTAAAACACACAGATAATAAACAGTAATATAGTAGCATAAAGAACTAGGTTAAAACAAAATATTTATGTCTATCAGAGTCAGCTGCTTGCACTCTCCTGCAGCTTTGGTGCTGAGGAACACAAGTATTCTCTCTTTCCTCTTTCCTAGAATTTTGTTACATGAAAAAATCCTACATGACATTACAATGAATGCAGATTTATTTTCCAACAAAATATGTCCATCTCTATTTTTATTATCAATAAAAAATAGCTGTGAATGTCATAAGCTGTTAAAAATTTAATCAATGCTTTTTTATTTTCCATAACTAGCTAGAATGTGTGTTGGTAAATGTTTGCATTGTTGCGTGCACTTTTTTCTTGCTGGATTAAAAATTGATCTGAGCAGTTGCCATTGTTTGGTACAGAGACACACTGGGGATCTTTAGATGTGACCTTTGTTGAACTTCAGAGGAAAGGGCATACCTGCTTTCAGTTTATGTTTTCAATGTAAGCATTGCTTTGTCTCATGTTAAGGGATCAGAAAGTTGAGAATTAGGCACTGAACATTGCAGGGTAGCTTTTACTGGGCAATGTGATTTTACATGTATTGTATTTGCAAATGTATTCATCATAAACCTGTATAATTTTGTGCATCAAATAAAATTTTAATTGCCACAATTATCCAAATAAAATACTGAAAACTGATGCAAAATAAAACCTGCATCCACTTTTCCATGTTCAGTCTCAGATATAATCTGCAAACCAGTATTAAAAGTTTTAAAATACCACTTTCTCAGCAATGCCACCTTATCATCAATGTCATCGGTATGAGATTGATACAAGATGTCAAATTACAGGTCTGTAAATTGATGTACATAACCGCTAACTGCCTGGGACTGTGGTGGAAATTGCCCCGGATCAAAATATAGAAACCTACTTTAAAGGAAAATTTCAAAAATAATTTTACTGAAAATGTATGAAGCTCTACAACATACCCATCACTCTTCTTCAACAGATATCCTTTCTTCTCACTGCCGTACTCTTTGTTACCCTGCAGCTGGTGCATGCTGTACCCTCCTTGTTTGCTCTGGGAATCCTAGAAAGAGGCAAAGAGAACCAAACATTAGACATGAGTTTAGGAGGTCAAGCATTGAATAAAATGGTGATAAAATGTGAGCTTGGAGTGAATGATTTTTCTTAAAAGTATTTGTCCACTCAGATACAAACTTTTCATAATTGTTTTAAAAAAGTTTTTTTTTTTAATCGAAAAAATCTCTAATAATCCTGAGTGGCAGCGTTGATATGAAAGATGAGACTTTTCTCTTAAAAGACTCATGTCTTTTAATGCGAAAACTTGAATGAAATCAAAAGAAAACCTGAGCTGTGACACCATTTTGAAGCTTTTATACATTTTTTGTAAAAAAAAAAAAAAAAAAAAAATTATTTACATTTCTAGTCAATGCTAGTAGATAATTACATACAATAGTCCCCAATGGACCCTATTTATGCATGACTGGTATATTGTCCTAATGCCTCCTGAATGTGGGCATAGATATACCAGGAAACTTTAGCACAGGCTACCTGTAGACTGTCAATCTGACATTAGAAAGGTGAGCTGTTCCTTTCTTCTTAAAGAAGCAAAAAGTAAAGCTGCCTCACAAATCTGCATTAGGAGAGTGAAGGATTAAAAAAAAAAGGACAGTGCTAGATTTGCTGACCTTGTAGGTTTATTTAGGAATGAGTTATATTATATATATTTCTAGTGGTCAGATCATTAGTGCAAATATCCTAATGCATGCCACGTCTCAATATATTCAATTTCCAAATATCACAAATAAATTGGGGGACTTTTCAGGCACCTATTTGAAAATAAACCAAAATATAACTGCTATTTTGACAGTTAAAATACAACTAAAAAATTCACACAAGTGAATACATATTGAATATAAAACAATTTTGGTCTCCCATAGTCAAGCAGTTTCTTGTTTCGACGCGTTTCGCGGGTAATTCTCGCTTCCTCAGGAAAAATGTTGGACCTATCAATACAATAGATTTACCATTTCTAATTTATGAACATAAGAACTTTTGTATTTCAATTTCTATAGTTTCAATTAACATATTACCTAGCAATGGAAGTTCTAACAAAGCCACTCAAAGGTGGATGGCTCCTCCAAGAAAAGAAAAGTGCAGATCACAAGCCAGACAACAGCCCAGCAAAAACAGCAACCAGGAACTACCAAATTGAACCTCCTAGGGTTCCACCTAAAAATATTTAAATTTCATATTTATAAATCCATAGCAAGTTTTTAAAAACATCTACATTGTCAAACTGGGTTATTGCACCAAATATTGGGTGAGGTCCAATTTGGTAGTTCCTGGGTTGCCGTTTTTGCTGTGCTGTTCCCTGTGAATTTTTTACTTGTGTTTTAACTGTCAAAATACAAGTTATATTTTTGGTTTATTTTATAATAAGTTCCTGAAAAGTCCCTAAATTTATTTGTGATGTTTGGAAATTGAATTTATTCGGGAATGAGTAACACCAAATACAAAACAGATGCAGTATTTGGAGGTAGAAGGTTCTTTTTACAATTAACTTTGTCTGTTCCTTTGACAAGTATTTATGCTGTCTGTCCTTTCATGACATGAAATCTCTTCAAATGGAGTTGGGGATCCTAATGTAGTTCCAGAAAGTAATTAAAACAAATCAAAAATCAAAATCCTCTGCTAAAATCTGTGCACCAAATCATCAAATGGCTAGAAAAATTTATTTGAGCAACAGTTCAGAGGAGAAGAACAGGAATGTTTCTTTTTATGTGATATCTACGGTGAGCAACATTTTTTTTATGGCTGAGACATAAAGAATAGTGTATGACAGAAGATGATGTACGACAAATGAGAATGCAACTTACTCTCCTAGACTTCGATCAGGGAAGGCAAATAAAAGGTAAAAGAGAGAAAAAGCAAAATACTAATTAAACCAATTTCAGAAATCACACAGAGATTCAACAAGAAGACATGAATGGTAATCTGTCTAGAGACAGAAACTTTTTGCGAAGCCCTCATATAGAAGCTGTCTTTTATATATTTTTAAGTTATTTGGATTCTTCTTCATGGTGACCTCTGTTGGAGAGAACATATACCCCAGGTGTGAAAGAAGGGTGGCTTCATATTGAGGATTTATATACAAGTTTTTCTGTTTAATGACTCTTTTGAGTGGACATAGGAGATCATAGTTCTAACTTTCCAAACTCTATCAGTGCCAGCTCATTTTTATGTCAGATGCAGATAAGGAAGGAACAAATTCAAATTATGGTAACATTTATTCTGCAGGATGGATGTGCTGTGCTATGTAAATCTGATGAATGAACAGAATTTATTAGGCGGGTGAAATGGCATCTATGTCAAATGTGTAATTAGCAGCCTGGCTGGAGTACAGAAGGGGTGTAGGAATACAATAGATTTTTAGTTGCAATAAATCTTGAACTGATCGGGCCACAGACTTCCATTTCCATAACTGCCACCAATAACCCTCTTACTAAGCCCACTAAATCCCAGAGTTTGCATCTTCCACAATCCAAGCCCATCATTTCTATGATTTTGTTTGAGTAAATACACATACAGTTTATCACACACACACTCATCATTGTGTGCAGACATACAGTATATTTCTCAATCTCATTTTATGAGTTATTTAATTACTATAATCAGACGTAAAGATGTAGTGGGTGTTATCAGGAAGACACATTTTTGCATTCTTCAAGGAAGTAGATTTTTTTTCATTTCATCTGCACTCCTTTTTTCCCTAGTCTGTCTGCTTTTCATTCATTGCTTCATTAGTTATCACCACAATCACAATCTACCCATTCACTGTAGACAGCCAAAACAGACTGCAAGTGAAAATAGAGAATAGACTGCAAGTGAAAATAGAGAATAGACTGCAAATGAAAATACAGAGAAGCCCCGAATGTATAATAATAAGGTAAGAATAAAGGTAAAAGACTTCTTGCAGTTAAACACAGTTTTTTACCAAAAAAAAAACAACTTTAGTTGAACAAAAAAAGGTGCCACAAAGTTTTCTTTCATCTCTAAAATTCAAACCAAGTGTAATGCCAGAGTACACACCTGTAAAATGTACAAGGCCACAACAACGCTAAGTAATTCAGTTTTTCCCCTAAAGATGTACAGTATGTTCTTATAAAACACAGTCCCTTTCAGAGCTGGTATTTCAGACCAGGAACTGCATTGAACCGGCCACCTGCTATAAAACAAGGCTTTTTATAAGAATGCTTTGTTAAGAGTCCTGGGCCAAGGCACCTTCACAATCCAGTCCTTGTGGTATTGTTTTACTGTACAAGACAATAGAAACAGTCAATGAGACGTCAACTCTGCAGCAATACCAGATTATATATGCTGGTGGATTATTGGGAAAAGGAAGTATATACATACAGGTTCTTTTTCATAGACTAAATTAGAGGTACAAGCTACCATCTGTCATTGGAAACCATCATGAAAGTTTGATAAAAATTTACATGTGCATGCTGCCTTACACATATGTAGATATGGGAGGAGCAGCTATAGACAGGGGAGGTCGTCTCTCTTTTCTTAGATCAGCACAATCCTTGTCACATTTGTATGAAGTACATCAGATTGGCTTTTATTAATATTATTATTAATATTAATAATAATAATTACCAGGATTTATAAAGCACCAAAATATTACACAACACTGTACATTAAAGAGGGGTTTCAAATGACAGACTAATACAGACAGTGATACAGGAGGAGAGGACCCTGTCCCAAAGAGCTTACAATCTAGAAGTTGGGGGAAGTAACACACAAATGGAGGGGGGACATGTAGTGGAGGGAAGTAGTGAGTGTTTCAAAAGACAGAAAAAGATGAGTAGGCTAGAAAAAATTTGATTTTGAGTGCTCTTTTAAATGAACACAAAGTAGGAGCAAAGTTGGCTTCCATCCCTGTTCCTCTCTCTTCCATTAAAAGTGTTGCTGTATAGGGTATTGGAAGAAGCCGACGCCTAGTCAAAGTCAGATGTTTACACTAGTTTTATTTTAAACTGCCTGGAGTTAAACTATGAATCAATGATACCAAATTTCACTGTATAGAATTCCCTGGCAGCGGTCTAACCTGATCTGTTCGAACTTGCAATGATAGCAAACCTTATCTAGCAGCTAAAACAAAGAATGAGTTCCTAAACTCATGTACAGTCCTGTCTAAATGTACAGTGTTGACTGACCTGAAAAGAAAATTTAAAGAAAAAAAAAAATCTTTAAAAAAAATGTAATATTTCATTATCTGTTTTCAATAAAAGTCTGAAATACATCTATACCCTATTGTGTGGTACTTTCCCCACCTCCTAGATTGTAAGCTTTTCAGGACAAGGTCCTCTCCTCCTTGTCACTGTCTGTATCTGTCTGTCATTTGAAACCCCTATTTAATGTACAGGGCTGCGTAATATGTTGGCGCTATATAAATCCTGTTTATTAATATTAATAATAATAATAATAATAATAATTGGGTGCCTACCCCAAGTGAGAATGTTATGTTTTCTATTACCCGACCCTGATCCCAGTATCTGATCCCAAATCACCTGAGAACTATAATGAGAGGATTTTTAAGAGACCCTGAAATTCTTTTACCAGCCTTTTTGCTTTACCAACAGTACAACTTAAAAAGGTGGTAGGAGAAGCGTATAAGGAACTGATCTATGCATTTGGAAGCCCCTGGACTTGTATGCAAGACTTGTAAGATGTAGAAAGCCTTGACTCAAGCATAGTCATTCTGGTATGTATCTCTTCAACCCACACTTCATTGAGAAAAACAGAAGAAATCCAGCTTCCGGTACCCACAAATAATAGTGATTATTCATCAAGCAGAACTAAAGCCCCCCGCACTTTTAGCAGTGAGACCAACAGGCTGCATGACAGCGCCAGTGGTAATTTGAACCAAAGAATGAAAAAATTAGCACTTTTATTGGAAAGAAAAAAAGATTACCAAGTACTTCAAGTGACATTAGGTTTTCTGGCTAGGCATTACACATAATGTAAACATATAAGAGCTAAATAAAGACTGGTAAATAACGTTTATGTTGCTTCTAGGACACTGAAAGTGAAGCAGACATACCCCTCTAGTATTCTAATATATCACAGTGCACATTAAGAACCTTCTAGATTGTAAGCTCTTCTGGGCAGGGTCCTCTCCTCCTGTGTCACTGTCTGTACCTGTCTGTCATTTGCAACCCCTATTGAATGTACAGCACTGCGTAATATGTTGGCACTAAATAAATCCTGTTTAATATTAATTAAAATTATAATATTACAACTGCTAGATGAATGGTATTCATTGATGTACACCACTTTCTCCACTAGATGGCTCCACACTTTGAGAACGTCATGGAAAAAAATGTCAGTCTGGTATGCAGTAGGTGCTGCATTGTCTTTTTGCAACATTTGGCATCCTCAGCTTTTCCAGGATCCTGCAGGAAGGCCGAGTGATGTCACCATAGCCCATATGTTCATGCTGGGATAAGATAAGTATTTTTTCATTCAATGTTTAATTTTTGAATTTGGGAGTGGAAGGCAAGTTAGGCAAGTTCCTCTTTAAAGTAGAACCATAAAGCCTGCTGGGTGAAGATGGGCCCTTGCCATATAGGTAAGCATGCAGCGCATACGTCTATATTATGGCAAGCTTACATGTGAGTGCTGACAGAGCTAGGTTCAGTCACTGTTCCCTCCTCTGTCATCTCTGCAGCTTCTTTCAGGTCAAACATGGCTCCTCCTTGGCCAGTTTTGTTGTATATATTAACTATGGATTAAGAGCTGCAGGACTGGAGAAGATAGACTATCAACTGAGAATCTGGGTGATCCAGCAAAAAAGTAATAAAGTATAACAGCAAATACTGCAAAGTAACCACGTCAAATGCTGAATTTAGCTTTTAAATGATCTTAAACAGAGAACATTACTGAGTGTGATGCAGCAGTCACACCTGTTTCTTCTCTTACAATGCTGCAGCGTTTTTCTCAGCGTGAACACGATATACCAGGCAAAATGACACAGCAGCAGCCTCGGATGTTTATCCACAATGAAACAGGAAGGCGCTTGCTGAAATTGTTCGGTTTCGAAAACACGCGCAAAAGAAACAAGTTTCACAAGATTCTAAAGCCACAAAACAAGTGTGCAGAAAGGTAATGCAACCATGAATGTTAAATGTGCTCTCCGGTGTTTTATTTGTATGTTAACAATATATTTGCATTTTGTTCTAATCAGGTGAAAACGAGATAATAACTCTGAATCATTATTATTCACTAGCAGCGTAAAAAAAAAAAAGTTTCTTTGGTGAATAAATTTGTTCTGTTGTAAAAGAGGGGAACTGTTGAATTACCTACTTCCTGGTCTGGACATCATTTATCATTTCAGTCAGCACAAAACCTTCCAAATCAGAATGAATCATGAGTTTTGCTGACTGCAGAGCTATAGGTCTGATTCAGAAGAGGTTGTCAGATTTTTGCAGAGAGACCACTGCTTCCACAGAGAAAGCAATGGTTTCTTTTTAAAGCATGCTTGTAGAATAGCTTTTCTATTCAGGTCATGCTTATTTTCTAACTATAAGACATTGAATGCCTTTTGTATTACTGCACACCTAGAAGGCATACATCAGATGGGATTTAAAATGTACTAGTGTGTGGTAAAGCAGAACTAAACCTGATGTACTCACTTGTCCCTGTTCCATCTTAGGGCATTGCTATCTTCTTGATTGGCCGGGCCGGAGTGACACAGGAGTTCATTAATTCCCGGCACTAGCAGTGGAAGCCGAAATTGCTGGGTACATTGGCAACCGAAGGCTTTTTACTAGATACCCAGAGCGATCAGGCAGGTAGAAGGAATTTAATTCAGAAGGGACAACACCTTTCTGCAATAATGTTCTGCCTGATTATGTATTCATAAGGATGGAACTTAGTTCCGCTTAATAAATATTAGACTTTCTATACCAGTTCTACTTTAAGCAATTCTAGGTAAGTCAAATGGGATGAAGGCCCCAGAGTAAACCTAAAACATGGCGTGATCATATTTCCCATGTCACACAGAGATGTTTTACCAATCTGTGGACAGGCAGAGGAAAGTCCTGGCCTGGCTACTTTATGGTACCTAAACCCCAATATATCAGAGAAATAAAAATAACCCAATAATAAAAGCATAGAACAACAAATGGCATGAAATCTACTTGTCTTTCAAATTTGCAGAAATATTGGAGCAGCTGGTTAAAATCAGGTGCATTAAATGTTTTAGGACAGACCCTTAATTAGTTCATGAACACACTATGAACGGATAGGGAGAGCAGATAACATAATTAATGATTCACATTCTGTTTTGAACAAGTCCCTGACGTTCTAGTCTTAGATGACACTGACATTCCATGTTACAGCTGTCACATTTTTTCCCAGAGAGAAAGACAAAAACTTCAGAAAGCTTTGCTGACATTTTGCCCTTACTAAGCAGCCTCGGCCCAGTAAGAGAAATTCTTACATACCACAGCTGCAATCACCCTAGACTCCGTGTCACTAGATAGGAAATCAATGGTGACTTGGTTAGAATCGGGATCCTAGATTCCCTTGCATGCCTGTTCTTGTGAGGAAATATGTCTAACACATCTGGATAATTTAATCTACAGCGCTGCATAATATGTTGGCGCTATTTAAAGCCTGTTTAATATTAATAATATAAAAAGGATCACTGTAACCAGGGTTGGTCTAGCCCAGTGGTCGCCAACCTTTTTGGTTCCGTGGACCACTAAAATTACCTGCTCCTGATCGCGCATGCGTGGGGAGCCAGGTGTCAATCAAAAGGGGAGAAACCTCCTTCACAGTGACGTCATGATGACATAACCCCGCCCACTCTACTTACAGGTATAGCAATATTGTGGTTTGTCCAGGGGGCAGAGGTCAGTAATGAGGGATTAAATGTGGCTGAGTCAGGCGGTAGGAAGTAGCTGTAGCAATGTGGCTGGATTAAAAAGTAGAGGACATTTTGGGGGCAGTGAGGTGGTTGGCCAAAGAAGCAGTCGTCGGTGGTAAGGATAGGCATATAGATCAGGAGGTAGAGAAATGTTGTAGGGGTAGCAATGTAGCTGGATCAAGAGGTAGAAGAAATTTTAAGGGCAGACATGCAGCTGGATCAGGAAGTAGAAGACAGCAGTAGGGATAGAAATATGGCTGGACAAGTTGATTGAGGACATTCTGCAAAATGTGGACTGGGAAGCCAGAAGACACCAGTAAAGGCAGAAAAAGTGGCCGAAGCTGGAGCCAGAGGGGGGCTGATGGGCAGAAATGTGTGTAGTGCTGGAGCAAGTGAAAAGTTGATAGAAAGAAATATGGCTGTATCAGGAAGCAGAGGACAGTGGTGGAGGAAACGGTTTAACCTGAGGGGTGTAACTAAGCCATGTATACTTCTGAAAAAAAAATTCACACTGGACTTTGAACAACTTATGGTTTGGCACTTTAGGTTTGATTCCTCTAAGCAGTGTATATGGAGGTACTTCATCTCCCTAATGAGATAAATAGTTCAGAGAACTTACTGCCTCATACAGCATTGTGGAATCCAGAAAGAATGGGGTTGACACACTGCCTAACACCCCAATACCTACTCGGGACTTATTATAATGGCTTCTAAATTTTTGGTAAAATTTTTGGTAAAACAGAAAGCTTCTATCTGGCATACAGACTGAGCTGCAAGGGTGGCACAACACTGGTTGCCAGGAACAAATTTATTTACACTGGCTACCAGCATGGTACAGCGCTGGCAACTCCAGAGCAGCAGGTAACAACATCCCTACCACACAAAGGATACTTTCTTTTTTGCTGAGCTTACAGTTCAGTTACCAATCCACAGGAAGAAAAGATTTGGTATGTGTTCTAGAGATAATTCTAACGGCTCACCTGGATAATAATAATAACCAGGTACAGGTAAGATAATTATCTCTACCTTTGAGTAACAAAAAGATAAATGATGTCTATACAATAAACCCTTCTTATTTATGTAGTTTTGCCTTTAAATAAACTGTATATTTTCATTTAGAAATACTTTTTATTTTTTTTTTAATAAATACAACAGGAGAGAAGATCTTTACAAATGGGCAGAATTTATAGCCCTGGCAATAACTGCTCTCCCTACTATCCACCTCCTCTACCCTTTCCAGCATGTTGCAAAGTCTTGCGTTGCAGGAAAGATCTACTTAGGTAATTCTGTCTCTTGATAGCACTGCTTCCAGGTGTGGGGGATCGCTGACCAGCACTGGAGATCAGCCTGCACCTTCTGGTCCTTGTCTGCTTACTCTTGCTGACCCCATTGATGCCACATCACAACCTCCATTCACAACGGCCCACTGGACGACCAACTGTATCTGTCTACCTCACACGGACAGTGATGTGGGCATCCAAAGAACTTCAGCTCTTGTAACCGGTGTAGCAAAGACCTGGATCTGGAGGTATAAAATGGCTTTGGTTTGGAGTAAGAAGCTAAATCCAATTTTATTTTTTTTTTTTCAGGAGTAGCACTAGGGGCTTGGTGGTGCAGGAGGGATATTTACTATCCTAAGAGACAAGATTTAACTTTATTTGTAAATTTTCCAGAAGGGATCGAGGAATACGGTGTTAAAATTAAACAAACCTTTAACATGCAATCTTTTTTCAACCTGGGATATGTATAACATGATAAACTTGTGTAAATAATTCAAAAGCATTACACAACAAAACAACACTTTTGGAAGTATATATATATATATATATATATATATATATATAAAAGAATAGAAACACATGAAGTTACTATAGTGACTGCTCCTGTATCGATAATTTGTAAAGCCACAGCTAAAATATAGGGTCCAGTTTTGGTGTACAGATTAAAAAAAGGAAAATGATAGTACTGAAAAGTTCAAAAGTAAGCAACATCTCACCTTCCGCCTTTATTTCAGCTATATACAGCTGTAAAGGCTTCTCTCGTGGACTGAAATTGCTTGATCTGATTTTACTGCACACTATGTGCATCCCACAAGTGCACTAGAAGCAAATGCAAGTCAAATTTCCAGTCTGGAGGTTGTCCAGCACCTTTCACCCATTGCTAATCAGTAGGAATAATAATCGTTACAATGGGGGTAAATCAGAAGACTGCTCCTAATATTAATGGTCAGTGGGAAGAATTATTTTTTTACAATGCTGGTATGCAGGAAGATTGCTGATTACATTGGTGGTGAGTGGAATATTCCCCCTTACAGATAGCTAAGAAGATTGTTTGTGTTAGTGCTATTGATATGAGAGGCAGATTTCTCTTTGCACAAGGATCCTCCAGCAACTTATGGAAGAATCCTGGTTTAGACATGCTGATCTAGCCTACAGAGATATATATTAAGACATAAAGGCCTCTCTATAGTCCATTACACAGTCAATATCACGGGGAAGGGGGCTGGTAACATCAGTTCCAATAGGAATAAACTTCCCCCAAATCTTTTGAGGGAGGGATTGGCATGTCAGTCAATTGTTCTGTCTGGTCTCTAGGTATTCCTGCAAGTAGATTTTGACTTCTAGGTAATGCACACATAGAGAAATAAATAAATATGTATGTCAGTTTTCACGCTCATTAAGCTGACAGTAATTGCATTAAGCGGTATTATTATTATTTAGAGTAAAACAGGATGACAATTCACTCAATAATTAGGGAAGCAAAAGACTCCTTTCCTATCTATGATCCTGCAGCAAGCTGACACAACACTAATGTGTAGGCTGAAAACTGATACCATCAATGGACTCATAAGCACAAGATCCGAGAGTGGTGGGATGATGACAGCTGAGCTGAATACTAAGGCAGCACTGGTTCTAAGAAGCACAAGAAAAGAGAACTCTGTACTGCAGCATATGGATGAGAGCAAATTACATTCAAATAATACATAAATAATGCAAGAAAACTGAAACCTGAATTCCAGCAGACATAGAAAACTACTATATATTATTTCAGTGCAATGCATCAAACTATTTCAGCGTATACAGCTGACCAGAAGTGGACCTTTGAACAACTTTTCAATGTGGGATGATGTAATACGTGTTTCATTACATGGGTGGGAAGTTTGTGCACTCACATTCCTAGTTGATGAATGGATACTTTAACCATTGTCATACAACTAAAGCTGAGTTTTTTTTAATGTAATTATATTGAAAATTTAAACTAAAGAATTAGTATGCACGACCGCCACCAAATCTAAATGTCCTATGGATTTCTCATTGGGTTTCTTAGAAAATAGGAAAACATCTATGATTGTCTGTGACTTTTTGGCTTGATCTGTGATGACTTTAGTGGTCATAGGCTTTTCACACTTCCCTATATTTGTGGGCATGTCACATCAGGTCACAGAAGAATATAGCTCCTTTTATTTGTGCACTGTTCTTTCTCTTCTCATTTGATTGCCAGCTGCACTAAAGGGGAACTAAAGACCCACTTGGTGATCAGGCAGATTTTTACTGCAGAAAGGGAAAAGGGATGTTCCTTATCACCATCCGGATGTCAAATTTTGCTAAATTGTGCACGGGCAGCTGAGCATTTGTTGCCAGAGATTACCAGCAATCCCATCTTCACATGTAGATGCTGGGACTGGAAGATCTTCCAAACACCTGTGTGGGAGTTACGGCACTCCGGCCTGGCCAATCAAGATGGCCGAAGATCGGGAAAAAGAAGAGATAAGATAGCAGCACATGCAACAGGGACAGGCGAGTATCAACTGGGTTTTGCTTAATTTTCAATAAAAAAAAAACTAGATGATAAAAGTGCATGGGAAGATTAGGGTGGGGATACAACTGCCCTGTTATACCGTCCACTTAATGACAAAAATAAATGTTTCTGTATGTAAAAATAAAAAGTTTCTGTATGAGAATCATTACATTACATCCTTTAGAAAGCAATGTCTCCAAGAACGGACACTGCATGAGCACATGGAATGTGGGAATAATAAAATACCAATAAAATAAAAGGTGATACAGATTTGCAAGTATTATACCAACTTTTGTGTTTGGAATAATATAAGTTTCGCTTTGGGTTGTCCTTATTTGCCCTAGCAGCTTCTGAGCAAGACATAATAACACATGCTGAATCTGGAAAGTCAGTCGCCTGAGCTATCAAGTTCCCCATAATCCAGTCAAACGTTACTGTTTTGAAATTTCCCTAATGATTGGACTCTCGGGGTTTTATCGTTCATGTACCGCACCCATTTCTCAGTTCATTAACAGGGAATGTCAATAAATATGCCAACATTTTCTAATTGAATCTTTTAGTAATTTCCAGACAAACAGTCCCCTCTACTCCTGTACCCATTACATTGGCAAGACCAAATAATTTATGTTTGTGAAACCTGAGAATAACTAGAATAACATCAGAAAATCTGCAACCCACCAGCAGATAAAGAACTACAAGTCCCAGCACATCCTTCCAGAGCATGGAAACAACTCCTGAAGGACACCATGTTGCAGGATCACAACTCTCAGCATGCTAGTCACCTATATACACCTACCTCTTTCTGATCCAACTGTAGAGAAGACTTGATCAGGTCCCGCAGAGCTGTGAGCTGCTTCTTCTCTTCATCCTGTGTTTGTTTTATCTGAAAAAAAAAAAACAATTACAGCAGTTTTTGAAATGTTGGTTACACCTGTATGACCACTAACAACTTTTCAGTGCCTGGCAGTGTCTTGAGCTATAAAATGTTCATCTGTGTATCTCCCCACCAAACTGTTATGGCTGAGAGTTATCTTGACATTACTATGAGGTTCATATATGCCACGCTACCATCTCAACACTCCAATACAATACTACACCATACTATTCAAGATGCCCCATGGTCCAACAGAAGTTGTTACATCCAATTTTTTGTCCACATTAAAAAAAGTGGTGTATGTAAGCCCAACATGCAAGCTATATTCATTTTTAATTCTCATTAAAAGGTCTGACGATTATTCTGCCTTTTTTTTTTTTTGCTCATTTACATATGGGAAATACATTTTTTATATATATTCGGTATTGGTGTGTAACTTTGGGAGGCCCATGAAGATCCCAATGCTTTACTAGGAAATGTTGCCCACTTTATTACTCAATATTAACCCTCAAGCTTGGCTGAAGGGATAGGGGAGCTTTTAGGCTACGTACACTCGTCAGATGATTCTCGTCCGACGTTGATCATGGATCTGTCCTGCAAATCAATTAAAGGGGAGAGAGCGCAGCGGGATGCCACTCGCTCGTTCTCCCTACTCCAATATCCAAACAGCAGAACGGGGCTGTATGTACAGTGCTCATTCATGCATCTTGTAGTCTTTTGTCGTTGAAAAGGAACGTGAAAGATCCTTTCCAGAGACAAAAGTCTAACGTGTACGCAGCCTTACTCTCTGGAAGCATGAAAAGTTGATGTGGTACACTATATACTCTCTGAAATCTTTAGTGTTTTTTTGTACACCAATATTTGCATTGTTTGAGGATTTGACAACTGTTTTCTTTATCATACTAACTTTTTTTTACTGATGATGTTATCTTTCCTTGTGCCCCTTTCTTTTCTTTATTTTAAAGAATCATATATATAATAAAAATAGATAAATGCCTTTACATGCTCCTAACCTTTGTACTCACAGATTTGCCAGTGTACAAAATCCCTTAAATCTCAAACACTTTACATGGACACTTGACAATACTACAGAAAGCCTGTTTTAAAGTACTAAAAGCAAAAAAAAAATTTAATGACTTGGATATTAGGATTATCCTTTACTTTCTGTTAATTTCTCCTCACTTACAGTCTTTATTCCTTTATTCCCTTAAAAGGGGCAGGGACAGCAATAAAACCTTTACGAATTCATTTAAATATTTTAAAAATGCTTTGTTTATACCTAACATAATTGTGCAGTTACATTCAAGCACTGCACCACATATTTGGAAGAGATCATTGCCGAAGGAGTTCTGCAGAGGCAAGTATATAAGGTGGCCAGAATGTGGTTCCTACACTTAAATGACAGGATCTCTTTAAAGAATATAAAATTGCACATCTAACACAAAAACATGCATGCCATTATAAACAGTGCAGAAAGTATTTCAAAATAAACTATGTAGAAGCTTTTGAAATCCTTGCAAGAGGTATAATAATAACTTACATTATATAGATCTGCAGCCAATTTCTCAATATACTGCTTCATTTTATCTGCAGTTTTCAAGCCATCCTGAAAGAAACTAACATAAAAAAAAGATTAGATAAAAGACAGCTTGGAGCATTGAATGTCATTATTGGGGTTCTTATTTGGCGTGGGTAAAATATCTCAAGTGGAGATCCCAGAAAGCAATGTAAACCAGACAGAAGTACTAATCCTGTCCTATCCCATTCAAAAGGATAACATTTGTTTCTGGCCAACACGGCAATTTGGGATCACTTAAAATAACATAATATTTAAGACTGGGTATTTTGCTTCAATTTTAAAATGTTTTGAAACCCATTTTAAACACGTGCACATGTAGCAGCAGGTAAAGGGGGCACGCAAGGTCTGACGGTACCATGAAGGTACATGTCACACTGCTAACGTTACCCCTGGTGACACAGGACATAATCCATACAATGTGTATTCTATTTTGTAAGAGATCGGACCTGTGTTTTCAGACATAATACAGTGTTCTCATTTGGGTATGACCTGTGCTGGCAGATAAAGTGTATGGTAGGTGCTTTAATTCTAACAGGTGAATTTGGGGTTGAAATTACAAAAGCAGAACACAGAACTTAGTTTTATTTGTCTCTACTAGGTGTTTTTCACTTACTCATAAACAATATTGTTGGAAGTGTACTAAGGATATCATGAAACCCAGTATTTCGGTGGGGCTTGCCTCCAGTGACAAAAGTGTATGGTTGAGGACCCTATTGCTTGCAACCTCTGAGCTGCCAATGTAAGTGAATTACTCTTTTTAACGTATATCAGTTTTTTATTTTACACTAGAGGAAGTTTTTTTGATTGTGACAGATAATTTTGAAAGATTATGAAAAGGTGACAAGCTGACAGGGAAAACCCGGAGTGAGGCTTGGCCCTCTAAAGAACAAAAAAACAAGAGCAAAAGTACCATCGGAAGACCCCACTTTGGCCTGGGAAACTGAACAACACAGGAACAAAGTGGAAACATAAAAAAGGTACTTGTATTATTGGGATCTTTGAAGAACACTGTTTTGGTGCTGTGCAAACTTTAAATCAGATACCCTCTAAACCACATTCCCCTTATAGCTCCTTTGAGGTAGATGGGTGTAGGTATGAAATGCCCCAATAACTGCAAACAATGCTTAAAATAGGGAACATTAAATCATGCTCTCCACAAACAGCCCCAGTGAGGGAAAAAAGTTAGGATTTGTAGACCAAATGGGGTGGCAAGCACAATTGACCTATAGTATAACAAGAGCTTACTTACTTGCACTGTGCATGGTAATATTTGATAAGATTCTGTAGCAGGTCCACACCCTTTTTTGTCTTGATTTCATTAACTTTAATAAGATACTGTCAGAAGAAAAAAATAGCGCATTGTTGGTAATTATACACTTTATGTTTTGGGTTGGCAAAGCTGTATTTTAGTGCAAGGGAATTTTTCCCCTCCATCTCTGCGCGCATCTAATTAAATAATCATTGCTATGTAATTATAGTAATAACAGACAATAAGCGTTTGTTACAATACCTTTGTGTACATTAAAAAAGAGCATTGTATGAAATCTCATTATTGCGCATACACAGAAAAACACAAGCAGAGTAATTCAGCCAGGCAGAGAAAAGATCAAACATGAGGCACTGCTTTGTTTCTGGGGTCAGTCTTGAGTTCTATACGCCACCTGTCCTAAGCATTACAACTGTAGAGAAGACTTGATCAGGTCCCGCCATGTTTTAAAATCCTGCTTTTTGTTAAAGGCAGATGCATGACAAAAAACAGAATCATCCCATGTTACAAGAGACTGATACCCAGATTTCAGACTGCCAGAGACTACTTCCAAAAACACTTTCATCTCAACCTTTTGATAAAAAAAATTGATGTCAAAAAACACCTTTTTTCAAAACGTAATGATTACTATTTAAAGTACTGTAGCAGTACAAAGTAGGGATTAGATAACTGATATCCACTTCTTTGTTCTTTCTTTTCCGATTGCCACTTTTGTAAAATGCCAAATTTATGAATCAATCAGTTGTTAAACAGAGGCAATTCATGCTTAGATCGCTGTACTGTAATTACCCTAATTTGGACATCAAACACTCCATTCCTTTGACTGTTACATTTGAAAGTGGCATACATGCCCCATTTTTTTTCAAATAAATCTGTGACTGCCATTTATTGATTGATTCATTGATTGTGGCTAAACAATCAGAAAAAAAAACACACTACAGATCTCCACTGTGGCCTATGGCATTCCCCATTATTACAAGGAGAAGGCTATCTGGCAATCTGTAGAATAGCGGTGCTTTATGAATGTAGCAGTAAAACCATAGTAGCATTCAACAAATGTTTCATAAAGTAGTGATCATGTTAGTTGATCGCATTTATGAGTGGGATAATCCCAATAGTGCTGTTATTCCTGCTAGGATAAGGCCCCTAAGTTTATCCCAATTAAAGTACTTACCTCGCACATCTGTAACTGAAACAGCCTCCTCTCCTTTTCCATCTCCTCCGCAATCTCCGCTCCTGTTATCTCCGTCCGGATCATCC
Organism: Pyxicephalus adspersus; assembly: GCF_032062135.1. Classification (NCBI taxonomy): domain Eukaryota; kingdom Metazoa; phylum Chordata; class Amphibia; order Anura; family Pyxicephalidae; genus Pyxicephalus; species Pyxicephalus adspersus. Next base: position 9,997,912 of record NC_092862.1, on the reverse strand, counting down.
CATGCTGCTTTGCATGCTCCCTCTTCTCCTTCTCGATTTTGGTGCTAGAATTCAGAAAAAAAAACACTTCATTAAGTTACTTTTCTCTGGATAATTTGGACAAAGAAGTAATAAAGATCAGTAGGTTATACACAGTTTTGTTCCTTACTAATATTGTTATAAAACATATAAATAAAAGGAGACTTTAGTAATATTTTAACTGGAAAATGACTGTATCCAGATAGAAATTATATTCTGTTGAGCATAAGGCTATTTGTTTTAAAAAGATGAGTAAATGGAAAGAAAGACAGAAGAAAAAGGTCATATCAGTTGGGGTGACAAAAAAGAATGGTAATACCAGGAAGAAAATATTTAGTCTCCGGGCTAAATTTAGCAAATAAAAATCTTGCTAGGACTGGTCACATGAAAGCAGACATTCTACTGAAAATGGGTACTGAGAAGTTGGCATGTCTTTGATCATATCTTTAATCCATTAGTGGAAGAACACCAGAGAAAATGTAAAAAATATATTGCTAATCAGAAGGACCAGCTGGGGCCCCTTACTGGACCTGGGCACACACTTCCAATAATTATCGTTAGAAAACGAACGATTACGACGGTTTAACGATTATGCAATTATATTTGAACAATCGTATTGTGCACAATTCTGTACATGCTGTAACGATACAATCGTTCAAATATAATCCACCAATAATATACAGACGCTAGAATCAATCGTTTGAATGATGCAGGGAGTGACATGGAGAAAGTGTATTGCAGAAACATGCACGATCACTGAACGACCGTACACGATAGATGGCGAACGATCGTCCGCCAATCAGATCGGCCGCGACGATTGTTCATTTTCAACGACAATCCTCGTTCGTCAGCGTCGTTGGTTACCTTTTTTGTGAACGATTTTCGGCCGATCGGTCATTCGTTTCCAACGAATAATATTGGTAGTGTGTATGCAGCTAAAGAATGAATAAACTGATGTCATTTTACTCAATCTAGCTAAATTATGTAGGGAAAATTCACGGAATAAAATCAGACTTACAATTTAGTTTCATAGTCTTTCCAGGCCTTATCAAATGGCTTCTTGAGATCCTTTAAATAAAAAAAAAAAATATGTAAAAAAAAATACACAGAAATATGCAAAGGACTCTAACCTAACCCAAAATCAAATGTAGTTTCCATGCATCAAACTGCATGAATTTTTACTTTAATTTTACTTTTAATTTCTGTAATTATCCCCCTTCTTAGAATAACATATCTGAGCAAATGTCAACTTCAGTACCCTGATATACGCAATTTTTGCATTTTGCGGTGTCATGTCAGGGGATCCTTTGTATGTAACTGCAGCACATTGAAGTGTTACTTTGTATTTAGTAATTTCATAAGAGAAGTTTTACTTTTGAAAGGGATTAGGGTCATTAGTACAGGAGATGTCATTGCTGACTTTGACTTGTCTTTGAAACAATGTCCCACTTTTCTACTAGACTTCCTTTATGTTAATAATACAGACGTAGACAGCTTTATGTTAATAATACAGACGTAGACAGCTACAAATGATTCACTCACCCCTTTCACTCCCTTGAGATCTCCTTTCAAAAGGGAGTCCAGCGTAAAGATGACATTGTGACTTAAACCCTGGAGCTAAAAGGAAACACAATGAAAATTGAAGTAGATTTGCAGTATCTAAACCACAGAAGCTCATCAACAATCAGAATGAATCAATCTGGCTACAATAAATGTTCACTATAATTTTACCAAGCATTTCAGAACAGATATTCGTATAACTTACTTCACCGTAGAATCAGGAATGTCAGGGGCTATAGAAATCTTATAAGGAAGATGCAAACTTGGATCCTCAAGTTTTATTTCTATCAAATGTTAGGATCTCCATAGTGATAGTATGCAGTGCCAGAACTTTTGATCCACCCAGATATTTTATGTCTACACTACATAAGTATTATTATAAATATCATCAAGCAATATTTCTATAGGGCCAACATATTACGCAGGGCTGTACATTAAATAAGGGTTGCAAATGACAGACAGTGACACAGGAGAAGTAGAGGACCCTGCCCAGAAGAGCTTACAATCTAAGATGTGGGGGAAGTGATTTCCAGTACTTCGAGATAAACGTGGGCTCAGTAAACCCTCCAGCAAACAAACTGAACTTGTGTTTTGACCATGAACAACAAAGCAGCGGCTTCAACTTCCATACTCAATGCACAGCTGTACATACATTATTATCAGACGAGAATCATCTGACTTTATATGTAGCCTTAGATTCAACACCTAAATACTGATTAGTGAGAAAAACATTATTGAATGCATGCATCAAACAGAAAATAAGAAATCTTTCAGGGATCTTTTAAGCAGTATTCTATTGTACTGAAATTGAAGAACATCTTACTCTTTAGCATGTTTTTCCTTCAGCAACCAAGAAATGATTGTGTAGTTTTACTTATAGGGGTAAAGATGAGCAAATTGCCCTTCTTTCCCTCCATCACCTGATTGTGAAATTAGTTTCACCCCAGAACAGAAAGTGTTGTCAGAATGTAGCCAAGGCAGCTGTTCAAAATGAAGAAGGGGACACAAGGATATGTGCACCATCCTGAAGTAAAGATTTAATTTGTTTCCGGCTCTCAAGTTTTCACAGAACAGTTATTATACACTCTTGTGACATCTTTAGAAGAGGGAACCTATAATGCTTTGGGTCAACTTTATTAAGTGTTTTTAATGTTTATAAATTCATGTCTATTTTCTGTTTTACCCAAATTTAGTGTTTTCTCATGGAGGGTGGGAACATCTTAGGGTGTCCACATAAACACCAGCATGACATAGGACACTTTGTAATGGCTGAGCGGCTTTTTCTTGACTTTGATTTCTAAAGGAAAAGCTCTGGCATGCCTTCCCCACCTGTAACATGTACACCTTCAAGTCAGGAAGAAAAGTCCATTTCACTGACACATGGAGGGAAGGCAGAGGGATGTCCATAGGGTTTTATATCTGGGATATGTTTATTTCCCCAGTGGTTGAACTTGATGGACTTGGAGAATATGGGAGAAAGAAGAAGAAAAAAAGCAGGCTTTTGTGGGGCAAGAATATGAGAGTATGTTTTTTAAAACTCTAAATTTTATTTAAACATCCTAGAAAACTAGACAATAGCCATCTACACTTAGCCCTAGGCTAACATTGATGTGCTAGTCTTATCATAAAATAATAATCTTATGGTACATCGAGTTATGTTTACAGCTAGCACTTGGTTTCCTACCCGACGCGTTTCGCCCCGCAGGGCTTCTTCAGGGGATTAGGATACCTTGGTGGTACCGCTGAAACTCTTAACAAATGAGAAACATCTGATACCAAATTCTACTTGGAAGCACCTTAATCATAAAATCCAGTAGTCACTTGGACATATTAGTGCTGGCACTGCGGTCAGCCATATGTATATATGGCTTCGATAACTGTTTTAGATGGTGATAAAGTGCGTATGATAGTATGGGGTAGGTTGGGATATATGCTTCTACTAGGGTAAGGAGAGGGCAAGAGTCTAATCTTAGAGCCTTTGGCCGCATGACAATGGCGGTATAGTAGTAAACTGTCTGTCTGATAGTATTTAGGCTGTTCCACAATATGTTTCTGAGTAAAAAATAAAAAGCACAAAAATTTGATTTTTTCTTCTTCTTTCTCTCATATCATTCTCTCAGTTTCAATTCAGGCTGGGAAAACTGGAGTTAACTCCCTCTTTAAACGTTTTGGTCTCTTTCTTTGGTGGAACATACCTCTTACTGCTTTTTAACTTGACCTACTATGTAAATGTACAAAATGCACAAAGGACTGCTTGGTGAATTGTTCTTCTCAATGTACTTGCTTGCAAAGTAAACAAACAAACCGTGCATTTTCAGATCACATCTGAAACAGCAAGCTTGTTGACTATCACTATTTAAAAGGATTCGATTCCCTTTTAATCAGAGCATTGAACATTGTAGTCAAAACAAGGCCTACGGAGTCACCATGAACTGGTTAACGTCTGAATCCAGTAGCATGTATACTCAGCCTTAACAAATGTTGGCTTTGTCATACATAAGGAAACATTTAAAACCTCTTCCAACCACTTACCAAGTTCTTGAGAAGTGTTGATAGCTCCTTAGTGAGAGTGGAGAACTTTACAAACGCTGTGCCCAAATCTGCATTGTCGCGGCTTAAAAAATTGCTTCCAAATTTATCCAAAGCCTGGGCGTAGTTCTCCTCATTCTGCACATGATCTGTAAAGCATAAAAGAAAAAGTAAACTCAGAATCATTTCACACGAGTTGGGATGTCAGTGCCATTCACAAAGGTAAGTGATTGCCATCTTGTCATTGTGGCATTTGAAGAAGGTTACATCAAGTAATGAGAGCTCTTAAGTCTATTGTAGAGCTAGAGGAAAATGAGACTCGGCCACTTGACACAGCACAGTCATTTACAGCCGGTCACAATCAGATATAACATAATATTTCAGTTGCTACTTATATCTGGCATGTTCCTTTTATAGAGGTCAATCAAAAATGTACAAAAAAAAAAAAATAATTACATGGTGCACAATCTTTAATAAAGGGGAAAAAAATTGGTAATGACTTTTGTTGATCTGCATCTACATTGCCACATCAGCCAAACCAACTCAATATAAACCAGCTAAACATAAAAATAGAATTCCTTATGCTATATGGTATTGGACCCTGGCTGTCAAAATCAACAATTTGCCTCTCTGTTGCAGCTCCCTTACTAGCCCCCTAAAATTTTGCAGTGTTTTGGGCAATGGCTATGCAACATCTATCAGTAGAACTACAAGGTAAACTTAAGTGATTCTGTAATTGCTGAAATTCTGCCAGCGGAAATGTCATCAGTAAGACACAGGCATAAAGCCAAAAGCATCAAGGAAACTCTTAATTCATATACCAGTTACAGGTGTAAAATTAAGAACAGCCAAAGACTTCTCAGCAACAAACAAGCTAATTGCCCTGTGGAGGCTAGCAACTGGTGGAAAGACACAAATTTACAATGTCACCTTTCCAGTAAGACCCCTAAACCTAAACTTAGCAAAGCAAGGTAAGATGAGCTGCAAAGGAGACTGAGCCAGGTGTGCTTACCTATCATTAGAATTAACCTTGGTAATGCACTTAAGTTCTCAATAAAAAACAATTAGGAGTGACATTGTTTAGCAGCGTCATTGTGTAGACCAAGCTTACTGGTAAATTTTTGACTATCTTTAATTGACTAAATATAGATATTTGATTCCTGCAAAAACAACTTTATTATAATAATTTGATCTATGAATGTTCACCGTGTATTTTTTTTACCAGTAAAAACTTTACTATAACTTGATGACAACTAGACCACCTTAATACACATATCTATTGGCCCTCAAACAAACCCCCTCTGATACCTATCCTCTTCCCACATAAACCTTTGCCATGCCTGTGCATGAGCTATGAACCGGGACCACTTTATGCTGAGCCTCTCAAGCTGCAAATATATATATCTTCCTTTTGCTACAACATCGCTCCAGGGGAACACACAGAAGAAACACTGGGCCTGATTTATGAGTTCCGCAAGACGGAGATAGACTATCATGGAAGATCCAGCAATCCTGGAAATAAATTCCTGGTATAAGCTGCCAAATATTAGGTCCATTGTGTTAGGAAAAGAAAGATGAATGGTAATACCAAAACACACCAGATATATTTTTTGGCTCCCAATGTGGGAGCAAAGGTAGGTAGAGTACCCCCCTTGTGTGAACCTGGTGTGTGCCAATAAAGTAAACCAGTAGCGTTTTCCTGCACAGAGACAAGTTTCCTTTAAAGTTAAGCAATAGGGTTACAAGTTTTTTTTGTTAAGATCAGTGATTTACTGTTACCTTGTCAGATGTATTCAATTAATTTGAGGAATGAAAACAATATCTGTCAAAATGTCCAGTGTCAAAAACAAGTATCAATTTTCAGAAGGAGAAAGCAAACTGCCAGAACTAAAGATTTGAACAAATAAACATTCTTTCTATCTGCCCCATCATTGCTCAGCACATCCATAAAGTAGGCCACAGCTTCTCCTTAATGATTCCTCCATGAAGAATTTACATCTCTACATGGGATTTTAATAGGATAGATTTTAAACTGTCCTGCCATATCGTATCAGGCTTTTATTCTTTAGGCCACCATCAAAACGTTCAGTCCTATGGTTAGAATAATTTGTTTGTAGATTATGTGTTGTAAAGTTTTCTTCGAGCATGTGGTCTTTCAGAAATCTTTTGGCACGTACACAAAGACTGTGGATGTGCCAACCAGGAAACTTTGTCTACATGTCTATGTTGATGAATAACAAAACCATGGAGGATTCAAAGCTACTGACACATCTTCTGAAATTTGTAAGCAGCCTTGCATTGTCATTCAGATAAAAGCTTTGCTTTGACGTAAACTGTGTCACAAATGTATTGCTCAGCTGTTTACTGAATATAAATGGTCTTACGCTATGTACAACATGAGAACTGCAGTTATCTTACCTGAATTATTTTTTACTTTTAAAAAAACCTCACCAGCACCAGGGTGCGAAATTTTTTTTTAATTTTGTTGTGATACATATCAATATAACTATAAATTGGAGGAAATTTAAAGACTAGAATTGTATAAGAAATAAAAATGTGTTACAATTGTAAGATAAAATATATTATAGGAAGAGATGGAAATGTTTATATTAAAACAAAATGTGAAGATAATTCAAGGATTGTTAATGTCTGTATAAAAATGTAAATTTAATAAAAATTTATTAAAAAAAAAAAAAAAAAATCTCACATCCAAATCCAAATATTTAATATTTTGCAGATAAATCTTAAAGAGTAACTGCATATGTTCTTGTACAAACTTTAGACTCCTCTAACAATTGCTGGAGATACCAGCAGATCTGCTTTTCTCCCAGGACCTCTTATATATCATATTCTGACTCAAGATCTGGAGCCGGGATAATTATTGGGGGGGGGGTCTTCAGAGGTAAAAGTTAGGTAGTACCATTTCTCACCCACCCACTGGTGGGCACCATTGTTTCTATACACCCCCTGCTGCGCATTATTGTTTCTCCCTATACCCCTGCAGAGCACTATTTTTTCCCTACCTCCCATTGGCCATTACTGCACCCAGATAGGCGCTATTGCTCTGTCTTTTATTGTTTCTCCCTACTGTTCCTACCACCCCCTTACAATTGTTCTTCAAACCACCTTCTTTACACAATTACCGTTACCCACTGTTGAGCCCCAATGCCCATTTCCATGCCAAATATTCAATTGCTTGCTTGCAAGAATAGTTTCCTTTATATAGGGTGAGCAACTTTTGTGTAAAATATCAGCAATTGCTGCAGCATGCTGCCTGAACAGAGTGTATGGGTATATTTAACCTGGAAAGAACATGTTACGTTCAGATCTATAATCCTGACATATGGTTCACACAAGACCAAATCCAATGTGATGAGAATTTAAAAGCTCGGCTTTTTACGACCCCCCACGTATATATGCGCAAGAAAAAAAAATCCAACAAATATTAGGGGTAAACAAGAATTTTATTCACCTTTCTCCCTAACTTCTATAAACTATGTGAAAGTGACATCACTATGCCTTTTGGAAGGGTCCAAAATCCCTTTAACCTGGGTAATCCAGAATTTCCTAGGGGTTCCTTGAGCAATGAGCAATTTGTGTCTCTCAGATCAGTTTAAGTGACACCAATGATCTTTTTGTCTGTCAGTAAGGGTGACAATTCCTGTCAATGGCCAGCAATGTAATGCAATGTAAAAGGCATTTGCCCTACTGACCAACAGGCTAAAATACTGTGAGCTGTGGATATAGTAAATATACCAGGGGTTCCTTTCAGCCTGAAAGTAATTTCAAGGGTTCTCCCATGTTAAAAAGGTTAAGTCTGCATTTGACATTGCAGAACAATAACCCATTGACTTCACAAATGAAATTTGAAGTTATTTTTTTTTCCTGTGTATTTTTTTAATGGGGAGGTGGTAGGGGTTAATTTATTTCCTTTTCATGCAAGCTTAAAGTGTGACAAAACTGTGGGTGCAAAACTGCAGTTATTCGAGACTATGTCTATAGGATGTCCCCAGAAATCCCAAAAGCGGATTTTTCATGCTGGTTTTCTCTTGTTACAACACTGTGGTTATAGGAGGCAAACCCTTCTACAGAAAACTTAATAAAAAGAAGGTGAAAGGAATTTATTAGTCCATCCAGATAAAACTATGCAGTGAATTTTGCTAAAATTCTTGTAAAGTATATAACTAACCTGGAGAGAACTTTTATAGGTTTATAGATCAATGAGACTGAAGTGTAGCATGTAGAATTACTTGCATACCTCAGACAGTATTAAAACTTGATGGAGTTTCTATCCAATCATTTGCAAGAGATATAATTCAAGATATCTTGCCAAGTTATCTCCAAAAGCAAAAAAAAAGTTAGAAAAGCATATAGGCCTATTTATTGTACAGCACTGCGTATGTTTAAATAAACAAGAAGTATGAACTTGGTGAACTGCAGAGCTATATGTCTGGCTATTTGGAAGTCATTTCAGACCTCTGCATTAAGACCCCGGCTTACAAACACAGAGCAGTGATTCTTCCCTGCAGCTGGTGGCAAGGAACAGGCTGCACTACAAAGGCTGTGGCTGCTTTAAAAAGAAGACAAACTGTAAGACATTGGACACCTTTCAGTGTGTGTGTGAGAGTGTTTAATTGAGCTTTTAAATATGCAGGATAGAACACCAATACATTTTTTCACCTTTACATTCTTTTAGGCACAATCCCTGGAGCTATTGATGTAGGTAAGTAACAGATATAATGATGCACTATCTAGACGAGTCTGGACATTGCTCATTTCAAGAGTGCTCAAGCACAGGTATGTGAAACATGCAATTCCTGGAGCAGCTCTGTCACCTGATTGAAAACTTTTATAAAAAAGTATACAAAAATAAAAGTACAGTAAAATTAATATGGTAGTATATTATTATTTCCTTTTAAAATCTGTGTAAATTTTGTTTTTTTAAGGGTGTTCTATATGTCTGCTATTAGACATGTGTGAGTAGAACAAGCATTCCAGGGTGAACTCTGGCAAAGGTTGTTAGAAATATGGTATTTGTACTTATTCATCACCCCAGTGTTTCTCAACGAGGGTTCCAAGGATAGGCGTTCTTTGAGCAAAGGTCAGTTTACCTGACACCAATGATGTTTTTGGCTATCTGTAAGGGTGACATTCTTCCAACTGGCCAGTAATGTAAGAGGAATTCTTCCAAATGACCCTCACACTAACTCCTACAATATTTATAGTAGGGGTGTCCTTAAGATCTGAAAGGTATTTCACGGGGTTGCCTTATGTTAAAAACTTTTGTTTTTACCGCTATGGCAGTAAAGACTCAATGAGAGCGCAAAGCCCTTGGGGATATCAACAACATGTATCCAAGGCAGCTTCAGACTGCTCCTTCTGCTCATGACTGAAGTTGAGCATGCGTAGAAGGGCCTTTTACATCAACAGGGAAATAAAATGCAGATCTCACACATGCACAGTGAGATCAGCACTCTTTTTTCCCCAATTTACAGCAAGCTACATCACTCGACCTCGCACATGTGGAGTGCGATTTCGGGTGACGTAGCCAGTAAAAGGAAGAAGATGGTGGCGGCCCTTGCTTCCTTTGTGCCAGGAGGATGGAGGATCCCCAGACGGCCCAAGACCAAACTGAGGACAGCACTGGAAGGATTGGGGTTCCTGTGGAAGTAAAAGTAAATGGGATTTTTTGGTTTTAAATATAGTTTCAAATTTTATTTTACATCATCTTAAATGAAACCGAAATTGAATTAAATGCTGTTCATTATACATAAAAGCAGCTCCACTTTACCGTAAAAAAAAATGTTGCAAGGTTTAATCAGTTGTTAAAAGAACTCTGCTAAAGCAAAGCTTTCTATTCACGCTGATGCAGCTTAAGTGTAAAGCAATCCTTTTTGTATACAACCCATAATTAATGCTCTAGGTGAGGCCTACCAGTGGTGTTCCTTTTTTACACAATACCGCATCACTTAATGCAATAAACAAGTTAATCATAATAATCAGCACCTCCATTCTCTGGCACAGTTCTCCTCCTTCGGGCAAACAACACATTATAACAGCGAGGGTAGTAAAGAGCAAAATTACACAGGCCCCGGCCGCTGGGACACATCACACCGCTCAGAAATCAATTTTTATTGAAATAAAAATGTGTTGTCTATGCAAAGCCTGCTAAATTCACCTAAAATTATGAGAAGCAATTGCATTAGCCTGGGAAATGTTCTATTTATTGAGAAAACATTGCATATTGCCTTTATATCATGCAAATCTGAGATAATTTGCTGTTGCTAGGCAAAAGAAAATCAGCCAGGCCAGCATTGGACAGCACCACCTTGTTGGTTGTAAAGTACTGTTATTGCAGGAGCCGACCCGAGGCTTAGTACACGAGTACCAACACTTAACAACCAACCTGCAGCATGTTTAAACAACAGGGAGATGTTGTAGTGCACTTGAGCACTTTCTAAGGGAAAGCTATAAAAAGAAATGAAGTAAAAAGTGCAGCTTTACGTGAGTGATAAAAAGTGTAGTTTTAAAAGAAATATATGAGATACACTGCACAAGTCAGAGAAACTTATTTACCCTGCAGAAGATTGCTCACACCGACATGGGGTGTGGTGATCTATTGTGTGCACTACAGGCTATGTCTACCCCTGAGGTTAGTGTAAGCTGTAGGTTGGCGCCTAAATGGGCACTACAAGCATTAAAGACCCACTTTGCAAATTCACGATTCAGACATGTGAATATTATTATTATATCTAGTATTTATAGAGTGCTGACATATTTTGCAGGGCTGTACAAAGTCCATAGTCGTGACACTAACTGTCCCTTCAAAGGAGCTCACAATCTAATGTCCCTACCACAGTCATACGTCATTAATGTAATCTAAGGTCAATTTTGGGGGGAAGCCAATTAATCATACAGAATGTTTTTGGAAAGTAGGAGGAAACCGGAAAAACCCAGAGGAAACCTGGGTGTCCTGGCTGAGATTCAAACCTGAGACCCATGCCTGAAAATATTGCAGAAAAGGACAGGCATTGTCCCTTCTGCAATAACTATTGTTACCTACCTGAACATCGCCCAGCTGTCAAATTGCGTCATCGCGGAATGGCCAACCAAAGTGGCCAGGGGTTTTAAGGAGGAAGAAAAAGGAAGAGGGTGGAGCCTCGTGCAAGTAGGGAGGGCTGGTTAGTAACCTTTAAAGATAAGTCTATAAAAACATTTAAATGCTTGCAAGTACACTTACTTGGAATTATATAGAAACATAGAGGACTTAAAGCACAAGCTCCATTGTAACTCCATTGTAACTCTATAAATCCCTATAAACACTTCTTAAATCATTGATCTAGTGCAGGGATGACGACACCAGCACATTATTTTGCTCCTTCAAAACAAGTCTGCAACCAACACTTGGTTATTTGTTTTTTGATAGAAAAAAACAGTTAAACCTTACCAAGCAATGCACAAAAGTCACTTAAATATACCCAAAAAAATGCATTGGTGTATTTTTTAGGTTAGGTTTATTTGTCATTAGAGTTCCATGAGTGGCCCCCAGGTCCGTGAAGAACCTGGAGGTACAGAAGCTGGAGGCTCTCCAGCCCTATCCTAAAGGTGTCAACTGCTGAGGCTTGGA
>NC_092862.1:9978781-9985469 GCF_032062135.1 Pyxicephalus adspersus | reverse complement strand
GCTGGTTACTAAGAAGTGCCGGGTGGTGCGCCCGGCTAAAAGGGGCTGGGGAGAACACTGCAGGGTGAAGATAGCGCCGAAGGTGCGAGGACAGATAGGTGTCATTTAAAAAGTGAGATCAGGCAAGTATTTTTTTTTTTAATACAGAAAGGGCGTTACTTGACCCTGATGATTGCCATTTGAGCCCTGAGTTTATACTGAGTTAAAAATAAATTACCTTGCTTTTCATTTGGACTTTTTTTTTTATTTGAGTATGTACAGTATGTGATATAAAACTGTTTTGTCTAAATACACTTCCTCAGTCATTGCTCAGTCATATTTTTCAAACAACTGTCAATATTTCACAGATTTCTCCAGGACATGTAAACTTGTGTGTACAACTGTATACAACAATATAAGCCTTTTAAGCCTTACTCAGCTCAATACACACAACTATATTATTTTGATATTTCCAAATATATAATTTCCATTTAAATGAAATATAGTGCAATTAAAAAAGTGCACCCAGGGGAATGCCGAGTAAATAAAACTGTTGGATGTATATTTTACTTATTAGTGCTTAAATTTGTACTGTTTACACAGCACTGCACACAACCACTGGACTTACATCCTCTAAAACTTGCCATGGGAAGCATTAAAATGAATCATTAGGAAAGATAGGCAGTAAAATATTGCAGTCTACAAGTGGAGTAAGTCACAATCAGGACAGCAGTGCACTACTCTAAGATCAGGGGACCGGTTCATTGCGAGTCTAGATTTATTTTAGCTGACATTTGGAAAACAAACTACTCCTGTTATTGAAAAAAAATCTAACAAAAAAAATTACTTTTGTTAAAAGAAGGGTTCTTAAAAGAAGAAAATGTTACTAAACATGTAACTTGGGGACAAAAGGCTGATGGCCAGCTGATCTCTGCTCCATTAGTGACCCATTACACACCAAGTCTCAATATGGAGGCAGTTATCTTGCTAAAGGCAACGCTTGCTAAGGCAAATGTGCTGATTTATTAAATGGGGAAAAAAATAATGAAAGAGGTGCAGCAAACACAGATACACAGAAAGAATGAAGAAGCAACATGGGTTTCATTGCATTGCAGTTCCTCAGGTACAACTTGCTCTCCACCAGAGAGAACATTGAGAAGCAAACCAATGACAATATTAAATCCTACAGAGCAAAGTGCCTGATATGATCTCATATTGCACATACACAGTTACAAGGCTCAAGGCAAAAAAAAAAATCCTGTCCTGGCAGCCGCAGCATGCGCAGCTCAGTGATTTTGACAGTTTTCATGGAGCGATCAGATAGGTGAGTAGGTTTTATTGCAGAAGAGACATCGCCCGATTCTTTCTGCACAGTGAGTATTGTAGCAACAGACTTGCATATTGATTTGAAGCATTTAGTATTTTGCTTCTGTCAGTCCATAGAAAAATAAAATCATGGGAATATTTTTTTAACAAAACACTTTCTTACTTCTCTATAAGCGTGCAGTTTCCCACTATTGCTGCATTCATCCTCATGTTCTCATGAGGTCATCTTACTTTCAAAAAGCGGCTGACACATAAATCACAATTTATTCAGGTCAAAGAATATGATATTCATATGTAAATCTCCTCTTCTTCTATATATGCAAATTATCCTGTTATTTCTTTATTTGACTTGGCTGCTAGCACCTGAATCTATGCCCAAGAAGGAAGAATAATGAAAGATATTTGATCATAAGTGCGATTGTGTTCTCTGCAGATAAAACAGCTCTGAAAGACATGGCAGACTGTGGCAGAGAGGAGCCCGACATGCTTGTTCATTGGGCTTCCTCATGGAATTTGTCAGGTTTTTGTCAGCAGCACGTCAAAGGCAGCTTTGTTAAAATTAAACCGACGATTTTCATGAGGAGGCACAGGATTGCACAGATCTTTGCTCTGTCAGAGGTGTCTTCAGGTGAGACAGACTAGAGAGGCTCAAGTGTTACAGTGAGTAATACCTAAATATACCTTCCCGGGGAGAGCTGAAATACTATAGATATAATCATTATAATCAGAGAAAAAATACACTTAGTAGAAGTGACAATGTAAAATGATTATAGTATCTGCTGTACAGAAACAGCTTTTTATATACAGAGTTGTCCAAAAAAAGGAATTAGAAGGACTGAAATAAAATCTGTTTCCCAACCAGGGTGCCTCCGGAGTTTTGCTAGAGATTCTCTGAGCAATGACCATCAAATGGTGTAGTTGTGAATATACTCATTATAGAAGGGGTTCCCTGAGACTCTAAGAGTACTTCAAGGGTTCCCCCATGTTAAAAAGGTAAATGCTGATCTAAAGGCTGACTTCATCAGATACAAAGCAGGATCAGCAGTCTTGCACTGACACTGAGGGTCTGCCTGCTACCTGGAGTGAAGAGCTCCCTCCAGCTTTTTATTGTTTCCCTTTATGAAAAATAAAAAATTACCATTGCAGTGCGGGGGGCATCACTGCAAGGGTATTTTTGTTATTTCAATGGTGTTTAACTTAATAACTAATATTGCATTCGCTACAGCATTTTTATATGTACAGGTAGTCCACCAGTAAGGACAATCGATATATGGAAAAACAGGGCTTCCCTGCTCGTTTGTCTGCAGGACAGAGGCTTGATGGGAAGAGGGGGGCAGTTTGCATAACTTGCAGAGGAAATCTTTTGCTAAACACAGCTGAGTCTGAGCTCTTCTGCAACATCTTGTTAACTCTTAAATGACCAAGACAAATTCTGCAGTTGTTTCTTTTTGCATATCAAAGGACAGGTTGTTCCCAATGAATGTCTTGGCTTCATAAAGTTTTTTTTTTCTGCTTTGTTTGTGATTAGCTCACAGTGAGGATTTTATACAGTAACTGACACCACGCTGCCTAATAATATGTTGAGACAAACATCTGTCTTAATTGCATTTATTAAAATAATATACATGTTCCGACTTACATACAAATTCAACTTAAGAAAAAACCTACAGTCCCTATCTCGTATGTAACCCAGGGACTGCCTGTACTTTGACTACAACGTTACTTTAAAACTGTACATTCTAGAACAAAAAAAGGCAAACCCCGGTACAACAGATTTTATTCTGGCAAATACTAATAATTTACACTCTTAAATCTGCAAAAATTGCAGTTTATCAATTAGGATTCTAACATTAGCCTTCCAATTTAACTGCAGCCAGCATATTCTACAAACATATGAGAGAGGAAAACAGGCAAACGTTGCTATAAAACAGCACAACCTTGTATATTTTTGCCATACTTGACAAAATGACAATAAGGCAAATCGTCCCTTCCTTAAAACTTGCAGGCGCCTGTCAGAAGCTCTGAACCGCAAGCTTGATTCTTAAATGGAAAGTGGGGACAGCCTGCCAAAGAAAATCAACTTAGCTAAAAAGTAGCTTTGGTGCAGATCTAAAGATGGAGCTTCCGCAGACCTTCAAAAGTACTTGCGAGAGGAGTTTGCAGAGCCTGTCACAATTTATCTGCATTCCTGCGGTGTGGACAGACACCTGAGATTTTAATCAGCTTTTTTACATGGAATATCTTTCATGAAAATGTATGCTGGGTTCTGCACCACACAAGAATCTACAGGCAGAAATATCAAGCTGGTGTGTTTAGGAAGTAATTAAAGAATAGAAAAGCATACAAATTACAATACGGGAAGAGAAATGACATTACACACCTGTATCTTCTCCGTATGGGATTTTACTCTTCTGTAACAGATACACCTAAACTAAAAAGTATGATCAAAAAACAAAAGACTGGATTCAAGTTACTACATTTTTCTTCTGCTGCCTCTCTTTGTAGTTCTCTTCATTGGCTTCCATTTCACCTTAGAATCAAATTCAAGCTCCTGTGCTTTTCCTTCAAATCCCTACACAGTTCTTGCCCCACTTACCTTTCTGACCTGATAAAAAAAAAACTCCCCTAGCCACTCTCTTTGCTACTCCAATGACTTACTAATGACTTCCGCACTCATAACCTCATCACACACACGGCTCCAAGACTTTTCTAGAGCTGCCCCGACTCTCTGGAATGGTCTTCCTCATCCTATTAGGCTTGTCCCTAGTTTCTGCTCATTTAAAAGAGCCCTCAAAACACTTCAAACTTGCCTACCCATCTTCTTCTGTCTTTTGAAATCATCCCTACTTTCCCACCACTACATATCTCCCCTCCTATTGTGTGTTACTTACCCCACCACCTAGACTGTAAGCTCTTCGGGGCAGGTTTCTCTCCTCCTCCTGTGTTACTGGCTGTATTAGTTTGTCATTTGCAACCTCTATTTAATGTTCAGCGCTGTGTAATATGTTGGCACTATATATAAATCCTGTTTATTAATAATAAAAACTATATTGTGGAAATAGGTATGGCAGGGTTTTGGTGTGCTATGGCGTCATTCTTTCCAATTGAAATTGCAATGTGACAGTGCACCTGCATTTCAGCACACCACAAAGGACAGTAACACACTACTGTGTTCATTGGCATACACTTCAATGATGATGATTATTATTAATATTATTATTATTAATAAACAGGATTTATATAGCGCCAACATTTTACGCAGTGCTGTATATTAAATACACTGCAATGATATACATAGAATGCAAGACATAACACACACCGCACAGTTGTTAATGAGCCCTCATAACAAAGCATGGTTTTACATAGTAAATGTGTATTGTAATGTGTTGATTACATCCCAACTACAGTCTGCTGCAATGCATTTGTATCATTGTGTCTGCAAAGCAAAGATGTATATTTATGCCCTTTGTTTTCCCTTACCAAGCTGGGTCTATTGTACAGGATCCATTTTTTTGTAATTTTGTTCATTGAGGTATGGCAAATTATGACTTGTGTAAATATAAAGGAAAAAAAATGTTACCCCAGGGTAGGACAAGCCCTGGCACTTGACTGTAAACGCCCATCATGCCTTCAAGTGAATCTTTCATTCAGCATTTGCAAAGCATGATATCATTGCTTGAAGCAGAGGGAAAACTGGAATACTATGCCCAGTCCATTCCAAAGTGAATCCAGGCCAGTATGCTGCCATATTGCATATGAAAGGTAAATCAATGACAGTCAGGTCTTATAGTAAGTGGATTGGATGATGTTGGCCATCATCAGTGGAGGTGATCTGAATGCTGACTCTTTAGATTTTGGAACTTCCAAGGTTATTAAGAAAGGTGAAGATTTGATTTACCTTGTACAAGTTTTGACTTTCTTAGACAGTAAACTTGCCTAGGAATTTCAGAGGTTCTAGTCCTAGGAAAGATGAAAAGAAGCCATTTCTAGCTCTCCGACTATATTAGACAGGATACAAGGAGGCCAACTCGAAAAGTATAAAATAAAAGGCAAAAAAAGAACAGAAGTAGGGCAGAGAAGCTGAACCCCCTTACATAGGAGCACGCCAAATCTTCATCTTGTCATCGAATACCTCCCAGCTTTCCCTATTAAAACAAAGCACCGCAGGCCATTTTTAAAGCTGTGCTTCATGCAAACCAAATTTTTAAACCAATTGTTATTATTGGACCGGATAGTAGTGTGGGTCTCCCTGGTAGAGGGTGGTTTAATTAAAAGCAGGGTGTGCTTCAGCAACCGGGGGTGTGCATTGCGGTTTAGTGGTTTAAATGGAAGCCAGATGTATGAGAAAGCACAATGATAGATCTCATATCAATACCATTATGTAACAAAGAGTATCCAGCCAACAGGAACCAATGATTAGTTCACAATAACAAATTTGATGATGAAACGCTGCTCGTGGACAAAAATGCTTTTCATATGTTTAACAAGTACAGTTAGAAGCAACTAACAGTCTAATGCAGTGTTTCTAAACCATTGTTTCTCCAAAGGTTGCTTGCAAAATGAGCAATTTGTGCCTCTCAGGTCAGTTATCACTGACACTGATAATCTATAAGTGTGACATTCCTCCCACTGGTCAGCAATGTAAAAGGCAATATAATGTACTATAAACTTGGTTTATCATAAATAATGATAGAAGTTACCCCCTGAGTCCTTTAAGTTATTTCAAGGGTTCCCCATGTTAAGAAATTTGAGAAAGGCTGCTCTAATGGATGCAAAGGAACTGGAACCCTTAAATACAAAGCAAGTGTATCTGTAAATGAAAATCAGGTATGACGGAAACATAAAGGCCATTTGTTGTCATAGAAAGGACTTTTTTGTTTCAGTATTCTGCTCTTTTTTTTAAGTTGGGTGGGAAGGAGCTGTAGGTGGGTGGCCACCCCTGTATTGTGACATAACTGTTTAATAACAACCCCAAAACAGCCGGGTGGTTACGGAAAAGTGCTGGGTGGTGCACCCAGCTAAAAGAAGCTGGGGAGAAAACTTTTGCCCTTTTACATGTGCCTGAAGTTTAGAAGGTGCTCTGCTTTATTCAAACCTGTAATCATTGACTTTTTTATTTGTAATAGACCTATGTATTTTTAGGTAAATAGGCATATATAACAAATAAAAAAACTGCATGTGATACTAGGTCATTCTAACAAAGAAAGCACAATCAAAAAATGAGTGCCAATATTTTGGTTCCTGGAGGCTTGTTTAGTCTACTGAGATCATGTGACCAACATACAGTATATTGTATACCACAAGGGTCACAGCAAGTACATCCACACCTGACTTAAGCATGGCAGAAAGCCTCATAAACCACTCTTCATTTCTAACCTTCATA
>NC_092862.1:9976604-9978241 GCF_032062135.1 Pyxicephalus adspersus | reverse complement strand
AGTCATAAAATGCTAATACCATTCCTGCTGCTTGCACTGCTGTAATAAATAAAAACCACTACTTACACTCTATAAAAACTGAGATTTCTAGAAATACCCTTCTCCTGGTCCCCCCACTATTCTCAATGGTTACTCAAGCTGATCCCAAAAGAATCTGTAAAACAGTGATTTTCATGATGATGCCCTTGATATAACTTTCAGGTCCTCAGGGAATCCCTGCTATAATTACTATATCCACACAGCTAACAGTACATTATTGTGGTGGTCCGTGGGAAGAATTCCTCATACATTGTTGACCAGTAGGAAGAATGTCACCCCTACAGATAGCCAAAAAGATCATTGGTGTCCTCAAACTGACCTGAGAGTCACAAATTACTTATTGCTCAAGGAACCCCCAGCATTCTCTAGAGGAACGCTGGTTGAGAAGCAATGCTGTAGAACATACAATAATTTCAAAGCCATTATGGTTGGAATCACAGGACAATTTTCTGTTATAGCCATCTTCACCCATGAATAAACCAGATGCATGTAAAAGCAAGCAATCACACATATTCAATAGAAATTGTTCCATCCATAGAAATACAATGTTGCATTTGTGGCAAAGTTCACATTAATGCAGAAAACAATTTTGAAAGTTTAGAACTTTCACTCTGAATTTTCCAAGCCTGCTTGAAGTTTTGGATGATGCCCTTCTTTAATTTCTTCGGATCACTAAAAGAAAAATGCATTTACCTTGTTTAATAAAATATTTTGTTGCCTCCAATCAGTTTCTCAGTATTGGAGAAAGGAAGCAGGATTCTTATTGTACTTGGAGTAAACTGCAGGGCAAGTTCTATTTGGTCTTCAATGAGTTAAGGAGGTGAAGTAATTAGAAATGGAAAGGCCTGGGGGGACTTGGACACAGGAGGCTGCACGGCTAATTAATTCTCTCTGCCCTGGATTCTGCACTATTTAAGGAGCTGCAGATTTTCAATAGATGCAGCAATGGTCACCCTGGTGAACGCTGTGTGAATTCCAGGAGTAATTAGTGTGCACACGCATTGTCTGGGCAGAGCACAGAAATATGCTGGCCATGGGACTGTGGTGGATTAAAATGGTGAGCTGCAGAGGCTACGATTACCAACGTGCCCAGAGATGAGACTGAGTACACAGGAGATAGAGAGAGGCGTCAAACACTGCCCAGAAGATCAATATGAAGGAATAGGGGGGGTCTCGCTTTAAAATTACCAATTTTTCCTCCAGTAAGTGTACAAATGACAAGAAGACTCCAGCTGATTGGGGTCCCATTGTGGCTTCTTTTATGGAAAGTTGGAATTCTTCTATTTTTTTTTAAAAAGTATACAAAATCTGCAATCAAAAAAGAAAACATGTAGGTGCTTTTTTGTTTGCGCAGGTTCCCCCCTTTATCCCCAGAACTCCAAAATGAGTGTCATTGTCACGGGGCTGCAAGCATGGCAAAGGGGAATCCTTACAACGGGGACAACTGTACCAGTGACAAGTCTTCCTTTATATATTTTGAATAATTTTCCTCATGCTTTTACTGCTCTGAATATTTATGTGTTGACATTAATACTGCATATAAGTTAGGCATTTAGGCAGGATATCAATTCTTGTTTTTTATTCCAAGGGTTCAGGCT
>NC_092862.1:9900521-9976188 GCF_032062135.1 Pyxicephalus adspersus | reverse complement strand
AACAGCTCACTAATCATAAGATAAAAACTACTAAGTCCTTAGCAAAGGTACCCACTGCAACCAATCAGAATCCATCACAAACTGATTTTAACAGAGTGAATTCTGTTTGCTTGTCCTTATGAATTAGCTGGGTTTTTAATGCTTTGAAGTGAACATTTTAAAGTGAACAAGTAAATGCTAATTTTGCTAATGTGCCGGCCCATCGTCTAGTTAAGATGAATTCATGTAGTTCTATATTAAAATTTGACTTGTTTCCTCTGGGAGTAAGGGACACATTTTTGGCTTCTGTGATATCATAGGGGCTACTGGGAACTCCAATCCCTGGGGATGGGAAATGGGAAGCAGGATTCATCAGAGCATGCTTAGTCACTCCAGAAGCAAGGCATTCTTTTGGTTTATGTGTCCTGTGCTGATTGCAGGGAGAGGGAAAGCTATGAGCAGTGACAAGGCTGAATGTAGGCCAGCATCAAGAAGGAAAAAGAAAGGAAGCGGCGTGAAAAGCGAATAATAATATCAGAGAGAAGCCTGCATAAAATAAAGGCTATCGTGCAGGAAATGAAGATCTGCCTGCAGCCTTCACAGATCTAGCCTACTGAGACGTTAATAAAAACACCACATTTACCACTCCCAGGCACCTAATGGCAATTGCTAGGCGCTCTCAGGCATTTGCAGGCTAGCAAAAGGAGGGTGTCTCTTATGGTTTTTCTTATGGTTGCATAAATAGTGATTAACAGTTACAATTCAAATCTATGGTGGTAGCCGAAGTCATGCCCCAAAAAAAAATACAATGCTGTCACCACCAACCACCCGGAAAAAGTATTAGGCCCATTTGCTTCAATGTTACCTATTTCTCAACCTGGGTTCTGTGGAACCCTAGGGTTTCTTCATAGATTGCATGGGATTCCTTGAGCACTTTTGGCCTTTCAGGTCAGTTTAGGTGTAAGGGTGATATTCTTACCAATGGCCAGCAATGTAAGTGGTATTCTTCCCACTGATCACCACACTAATGTAAACTGTAAGCTGTGGATATAGTAATTATAGATAAAGCAGCATCTGATACATGAAACTGAAAACTTTCTCCACATCTCCTCCCCAGGAAAGAAAAGCCACATTACTCACTGTATGACAGGAAGCCCGATGCCATCTTGCAGCATAATGGCCTGCACAAATACTTCCGTCAAAGACACTTCCTTTTTTTTTTTAATCACATTTTTTTTTTGCAAGCAACAACTAAACAAAGAAACCACCAACAGATCATTTATCCTGTCTACAGTTAATGGTGTACTGCACATATTTTAATATTTATTACACAAACAAAAATCTAAACAGACATTGCCTTAAGAAAAAATAATTAATACTTCTTTGCAGATAATACCCATATCTATTTCTCAGCTACTGACTTGTCAACTCTTGGGTGCCCAACTGCCAATCTGCTCCCTCATGATTCATGTCCTCCTGCATTCTTCATCCTAACGTGCTATTTGCAGCAGCTCTTTGTTCCATTGCAATTACAATATGAGTAGACAACACCCTAATAACCCCAACCCAACAAACCTTTACCCTGGGAATAATACTTGTTTCTCAAATCTCACATTAGTTCTTTCAACACCTTGTCCTAAAAATATTTCAAGAATAGACCAATTTTTTCAAATGAAAGAATGGTATAGGCGGTGTTCAACTCAGGAGCTGGGGAGAACACGGTATACTCTTGTGGTATTTTGAGCCTAAAATATTGCAACATCCTCCTTTATGGTCCAACAACTAACAGACTGGAACCTCTCCAATTCTCACTGAACTCTACTGCTACTTTTACCTCTTTGTTCACCCTCCTAATGCTGGACCAAACAAAGGATTACATGCCCAGCATATAAATATACTTAGTAAGGAATCCTGCCACATGCCATATGAAAAAGTACAATCATACAAAAATCCAAAGGAGAGGATTTTCAAGGCAGATATCATCCCAAGACTGGAGAAGACCGACAATCATGTGAAAACTTTGGTGATCCAGCAAGACGAGAATGTATTTCTTTAAAAAAAAATGTGCTATTTGTTGGCAAATCATTTCAGTTCTGAACAAGATTCATTTCAGGCTTGCTGGGTCATTAGGTTCTCCCATGATAGATCTTCTCAAGCCTTGGAGAGCTTTATTAAATCAGGCCATTGTGTTTCCACTCCTCTAGACTGCAAGCTTGCAAAGGCATGGCCCTCCCTATTGTTTTTATGTTCAATGTAACAGATAACCAGGACATGTAACTTCATTGTCAAGTATTACTTTTATACTATTTACTTGTTTGGCAGTAATTCATACTGGATATTTATGAACTCTTAATGAATTGTTACTCCTTACTATCTAGATCTTAATCTTAAAATGATGGTGCTGGATACATTTGAAAAATGTTAGAAAAATCGTACACCCTTTGCAGTAAACAAACTTAACATGATGCATTACTAAGAACTTGAATGCAAATTCACGGCCTTTAAAAATGTGCCACATGTAGTAGGTTTTCAATACTTTCCAAGCAACCCTAACTTGTCTGCGTTTGTCGAGCAGTGCAACATGTTGAGCTGACCCAAATGCTGCTTGTAACAATCAGACTAGTTTATCCCATTCACTGTAATTGCTTCTACCACATGCCAAGCCAAGCCAAGCCTACAAATTACAGGCACTGAATGTGCTTCTGCAAAATCTGTATATAGAAGATATACATCAAGTCAGCCTCAGAATATTTATGAACTAGAAGCTTAGGGAAAATTTCTAAAGCAAGAATAGAATGCACGCAAGGGACTTTTGGTGGCTGAGAGTTTGCCAGTGAGAACTGATTTCTGGAATGCTAAACTGGCTTTTTTTCTTTCTTTAAATTCAGAAATTTATGAAAAGTTATGCATTAAATGTTTGTTTTTTTAACTGTTGCAGTTGTGTTAACAATCTGAGCATTACATGCAACAACCAGGACCCATAATACACAGTAATCACAGTAACAAGAACATGCAAGCCTTTTTTTAATTGAAGTTTCAAATAGATACAAGCAAACATGGGACAATTAGACAAAAGACTAGACAGGGATAATTATGCATCTTCCCCATCCCTTCAGTCCATTTATAAAGTCTTTTGTCTAAAAGGATGAGCATTGGAGATCATATCAGGCTTAAAACTTCTATTGGAGGGTAATAGGTATTGAAAACTGGAAGCCCCCTTAGGTAGAACCTGAAAAAGAAACAAAAGAAAGGACAGAGAAAAGAGAAAGAGGAAAAACAGAAAAGAATAAAAAAGATAAACAAAACAAAAACATTTTAAACCACTAAAGTCACTTTTTTGCAATGCAATACAACCACGGACATATGATACATTAGGCAGGAGGAAAAAAGTCACATGAGAATTTACTTTTGTGTAAACTTTCCAATAAGTCAAAATATCTTTTGAAAAATACACTGTGCTATGTCCATATAAATCTCAGGACCCCATCATAAAACAGAAGTATTGCTTTCTATCAAAAGTCTTGCAGGAATTATTAATGGTAACATCTAAACTTGCAGGTTTCTTGAATTCCTTCTGCAGAGTCTCACAAATACCCAATGATTCTGACAGTGAAGTCCATTTAATGAAGCTTTCTGTGATAATGTTGCAATGAAGCTGCACTGCCCTTGATTTAGAGTTGCCACTCTTATTGTATGTATGCTGTGCCTACTTGAACTACTGTGAAATGAGAAGAATATACATGGGGAATGGTCAATGGCATTATCACAACTGATTTACAAGCTTGTACCTTGTCAGAATTTTCCACATCTATGCCGGCTTCCATTCCCCCTTTGAGCTGCAGTGTCTAATAGGGGTGACATGTGAGATGAGAGGATTTGGAGGTAAAATAAATGTTACCCTTACTTTATGAAGCTTGTGCATCTCATATTATTATTTGGCACTTGTTTAGACTGTGCTAGAGGAATCTTTAGTTAAAAGATGTTTCCACCAGCAACCATTTTTAGATTGTCCAATGGATCTTGAAATGTTATAGGAGAAAGTAGCAAGCCATTGACAAGGTAAATCGACAAACGTGAAAACAAGCACTGCCATCCCAGATTATCTTTTGCTGACAGAATAGCTTCCGATAATAAAAATCTTTAGATCCAGTGATATCTGGGACAATCTGTTATTTTCTGGTCAGTCCTTTACCAGTAGCCTCATGTCCATGGTTACTTCATGTTTATTTTGAAACTCATGAGCCTAGGTTGAGTATAAACACAACACTCAGCCATCAGAATACTTTAACAAGTTTACACCTCCGCTAGATAAGATATCTTCTTCCTTTGCAGGGTAAAAACTACAACAAGCCTCAGTTCCAGCCTGTGCAAAGAAGCCGGGCATGAAGATCGCCTGCACTGTGTTATAATCTTGATAACACACTGTTTATAAAGAATCCTGATAAAAGTGTTACAGTATAAGTTACAAGTGTTTTAGGTATACAACATGTGATAAACACATTCATACTTTGTAGAAGATATCAAAACTCAGATATTCTATTTTTCTTTTGGGTAAATTGTAGTGATAGCGCCATTCAAAAGTGACCAAAATGACATGGATCTCATTCAGATGCCACTACTACATGAATATCTAAATTAGGTTTAATCAGTTTTAGCAATTTGAAGCATTGCTGTTGCAGAGAAATTACAAGAAATGGCAAATCTGTAAACATGTAACGTTAGCAATATAAAGTCAGTTTATGATTCAACCAATATGTGTACCACCTAAACTGAAATATTTGCATGAGACTTGTAACGGGTATCCTATGCAGGTTGTAAATTATGTCTGGTACTGTATTTCTAGTTCTACTTTAGGTAAATAAATTTCCCCGATCGGCCACAGAGAGCAATAAATGTCTGAATGAGGTTCGATCACTCAACGAAAAAAAACTGACAACCCTGGTCTTCCCCTCCTTTTAAACCTCTAGAAAAACATTGAAAACAAGGCTGTATCTTTCAGATGACATTCTGAGTATCAAGAGATATTACAATTACATACTAGCTGAATCAAACAAGTTTCATGGATTTTTTTTAGGAAAAAATGAGTGAACCGAAGTGGATCTATCTAATTGCCTAGAGTTTTTCTTTAATATATGATATCACCTGTAATCTTACACTTCCCTTCTTTTACTCATCAGCTATAATTCTAAATGTTTGTTATGTGATGACCCTTGACTAAAGAAAAAAAACATTCCAGCCTCACCACAAACTATTTAAAGAATGAAAGGTAACGTTAATGTCTGCTTCTGGAACCACAAATGCATCGGCTGGGATGGCGGTGCACTTAGCTGGTGCATCAGCAGAGACCTTGTTTGCTGATCTCTGCTTTTATTTCCTGTGATGCCAAACCAAAATAGATTTAATTCAATTATCACAAGCTGGACCATGAGACTGCAGGACTTGTTAAGTGATTATGTGAATATTTTATTTACTGGAACGTACAGACCTAATATAAAGGTAAGCTTGTGCAGTTTATCAGGCCCAGAAAGTCCTCCTAAGAAAAAAAAATATATAAATTTGATGAAGTGATGGAACTTGTGACTCCCATTCCATTACTCAGGGCAGTTACCCCACTAATTGTCACGCAAAGTGAGACAAGTAAATAAATTGGCTTTCCCATGCTAAGACTGGCCAGGTGCCAATGCTGGTATTACCGAAAAGGTTGGGGTTTATGTGAGGGTATTTGTGGACCCGTGGGAATTTTTCCAGGCTGTTTAAGTAAACTAGACATTAGGAAACGAACTTGTAATACCAGGTATTGTAAGGTGAAAGTGATAACTATGCATTTTGTTCACTTTTTTTAATCAAAGAGTGGTTGGTACCTGTTTTCATCTTTTAAGACATTGTAATCATGTTTTAGGATCAAGCAACCCCATACGGTTCCTGGTGATCTGCTTAGTCAATTGCACCTAGGTCTGCACATCTAACAGCCAGCGGTACTATTATTATTATTATTATTATTATTATTAATAATATTATTATTAATAATAATAAACAGGATTTATATAGCACCAACATATTACGCAACGCTGAGTACCAGTCATTGCAACCCCCATTTATTCTCTATATTGCTGCAGCCAAGGGAACCTACATGTAGTGTCTCCATACACCAGAAGGTGGTAAATGCACCACAACCTCACCAGTAATCTGAACATAGCCCTATATTTTAGTCATAGTATCTTTCACCATCCCTATAGTGGTGGAAGTGTTTGCTACCTAGCGGGCTGGTATTTTGATTACAGACCCTAAATGTGTTGTGGCTGAGCTTTTAGTCACATTTGGTTGCAGTACAGTAGATAATATGGAGCAGCAGTCTCTTCAGCAAGGGCAAAAAATATTATTGATGTAAAAAGCTCCATCATCTTGGTGCTGTAGAAAGTAAGAAGTAAACTTTGGAGGTAAAACAAACAATTTGGACAGTGTGCAACAAACATACAACAATTAGAACAAGTATTAGGAAGAGAAGCTTACAATCTAAGAGGATAGAAAAACATCAAGAGGTGAGGCAGCAAGCCATGCATTTGGAGCAAGTGAGTCTTTCTGGCCTATTTCATATAAAGCTACATAGTTACATTGTAAATCATGCTGAAAAAAAAGACATAAGTCCATCAAGTTCAACCACTATAGAAATAAACATATCCCAGATATAAAACCCTATGGACATTGTGCTTTAAACTTGGCAATCTTCTTCCTTTAACAGGAAAGAGTATTTACTATAACGACATTGAGAAATGTGAGAAGCAGCCATAAAGGTGTCAATTAGCGGTAATCAGTGCTGCTCATTATTCTTCAGACTGATGCCAACTGCTCGACTCAGCAAGTCTGCACACAGCAAGCTGGGATGGGATCAATGTTACGAAGGTGTCTGAGGGCTAGTAGATTTCTGACTACTCAACATGCAAGAAAGCAGAACATCTTAGAAAACAAAAAAGAAGATTCAGTAATAAAACATACCCACATATGGATGTCCTTGCAAACTGACAATACACTGGATATAGCTGCAGTAAGAGATTTTGCTTGACATGCACAATTATGACAGAGACATTATCAAGAAGCATAACCACCTAACACAAGAACAAATGAATGAAACATGATTGACTCTGTATTCTACTAGATTGTAAGCTCTTCGGGGCAGGGTCCTCTCCTCCTCCTGTGTCACATCTATTCGTCTGTCATTTGCAACCCCTATTTAATGAACAGTGCTGTGTAATATGTTGGCGCTAACTAAATCCTGTTTAATAAATATAATTCCTCCACAGGAGTCTGGATAGACACTAACTAGTGATGTGTGCGGCCATTATTTTGGTTAATTTTACCAACAGGGTTACATTAGGGAGATCAGGACAAAACCTTAATTTATATGTGAAACATGTATATGGCATTGATACTGCTAATAAGTGTGCTAGCCTCATTGCAATGTTGTTTTAAACAAAGGCGCTCAATTCAAACCATGATCAGGGAAGAAATGAAGGAGAATTCTTTTAACAGGCACGTTTGTGCTGCTGGTTTTGCCTGTAACTATTTCATGCAATGCCATTTATTTGTAGGTGGTGCAACCGCCTTGTAACTACCTGCTAGCCATCTGTGTGCCAAATAAAGGTCTAATCTGCTGTCAAATAATATGAAAAGTGTGAAAAAAATATAGATTTAAGTATGCAATTTTAACTGACACGCTGAAGCTGTTACATTTGGCCTGGGCATCGTGGATTCACTGACATCTGGTTACAGAAGAGTTAGGAGCACATTTTTACATAAACAGGAGTTGTGCTTAAACAGTGTAAATACTGCAGTCAAAAGGGCAAGCTCCAATCCAATGCCAAAAATAAGATCAAATAAAACGTTTCCAGCGGATTTCCAGCAGACGTCACTGGGGTATGTGCAGCTGCACCGCTCAGGGTGCTGACACTGGAATGGAAAGAGTGATGGGAAAAGAAAATTGCTATGCAATGCTACATTTTTTGGTTCAATTTTAGGATTAGCAAAGAATGTTTGAAATAATATACAGACAATTTAATGTGCTTTGGGGTGGGGCAGGTTGGTATAAAATGTATATTTAGAATGCAATTTGCTGCCTAGCGATCAGACCACCAAAACTGGAGCCTGGAACAGCAAGAAGGAAAACTGTGAGCTAACAGACCCTGCTGAGTCAGATATTGTGTTTGTGATGCTGGTTAAGCAACGTTGCTTATACTTAGACCCTGTTGCCAAATCATTCAATTTCAATGAGAATCTTTCTATAAGATTTTATGTGCATTTTAATGTACTTAGATATTATGTTCTTATTTGTGCAGACATCTAGAAGCCCCAAGACTGCTGCTTGGTGCTGCCATCTTAGATGTGATGTCAGCAGCTCCTACGCTGCCCCCTTCTTGATAGTATTCCCCTTCTCTCCTCCACCAGAAAGAAGACAAGGGTTTGTGTTAGAAAGTAGACTCTCTAGGAGAAGAAAAATCTTCTAGGAAGTAAAAATGCTAATAAACATTTTCTGTACTTTTACTTTATTTTGCTACTTTATATTGGCAGTGCCATGATGCAAATATAAACTTAGCCTGGAAGCCAAGTCAAGCCTATGTTTATTTTAAGAAGCATGGTCATTGGACAGCAGAACGGTAGTTGGCAAAGCAGAGGTTTGCAATCAGGAAAAATCAGGCACTAATAACAAAACAACTCAGAGCAGGAAAGAAGATTTGTTGGATATTGAAGTTAATAGTATCATCTTAAAAGCCCAACTCCAATTACAGGTAGTCCCCAGGTTAGGGACATGCGACAGAAGGACAACTTCCAGATACAAACAGAGCTTCCCTGCTCACTTGTGTGCAGGACAGAGGCTTGACTTGGGGGGGGTTATGACTTGCAGAAGAAATCTTTTGCTAGACACAGCTGAGGTTGTGGGTGATCTTTTTAATGACCAAGACAAACTCTGCATGTTATTTTTTTTTGCATATCAAAGCACAGCTTGCCCCAGAAGTTAATGAATGTCTAGGCTAGTTTTTTTTTTTTTTGCTTTGTTTGTGATTAGCTCAACGTAAGGATTTTGTACAGTAACTGACACCACACTGACTAATATTATGTTGAGACAAACATCTATCCTAATTGCATTTATTAAAATAATGTACCTGTTCCGACTTACCTACAAATTCAACTTAAGAACAAATCTACAGTCCCTGTCTTGTATGTAACCTGGGGACTACCTGTCCTTTGTGTTGTATGCTATATGTTTCACCTTTCCTTTTATTTGCATATGTGTATAAAGTTATATTTATGTAAGGTGTTTGTTTTCTAGCTCAACTCCAGGCAAATGCAAATCATTCTGCACATATTTTTCAAGGTGAACCTACCTAAAATTTGCTGTTTAGGTTACTTTCCAGCATTTTTTTCTAGAGAAAGAGACTGCAAGCATCCAGTACTCTCATACAATCCAGTCCCTTACAGTCCTCGTGCTAACGTCACTATAAAAGACTCCTCCACTGGATAATGAGGGGAATTTGCCAGTGGACAGCCACTTCCATGAAATGCCAGCAATCATAAAGGGGAAGGGTAGGTTTGTTAGATCAGTAGAACCTAGGGTTGCATTTTAAACTTGAAAAAGTTTACTTTACTACAAAAACTACTGTTGAGGCTAAATTACAAAGTTGCTGCTATTGCAGCCTGCCATTGAGTTTTATAGAAGTATCTAAATATTTTTTTTAGGGCTTCTGGGTAGAAATATTGCAGGTGTTTGAAAGAGGATAGAGTATCTAAAAGATGAAGTTTGCACCAGGGAACACAGTTTTTGTATTTTTAAGATTTAGGGCCATGTCACAACTATATTGCGGTTAGTGACAGGTGTTTTTTTTAGCAAGGTGGTTGGTTGCACTATATGGATGTCACAATGGAGGCCATCAAACGGCCTCACACTCACAATACATATGGATATGGTTGGTTGATATTGGTTAAGTTGGTTAAGAAGAGACGTATCTGGTGTATTAGGGTTGTAGCTAACTATCAAAGTACATGTTCACATTAATACCATTAAGGTACAACATTTATTTTGTAGTAACTTTATATAAACTACTCTATATCGGTAACAAAAACCAGGGAGCTGCTGTTTTTGACGCTTGTTTAACACAGCCCATATTACAAAACCCATTCTTTTTAACTTGAAACTGAGCAGAAAATGACACTTTATAGCGATGCTCAGCAGTAAAGAACAGCTCATATTCTTGGCTAATTCATGCTGTCGCCAGAGGCACTGCCTGCAGGGGCACTGCAAGAGATCTGGAATTAAAATGTGACCTTTTCTGACTTTGCAGGCAGCAAATCTGAAGTTATGAGCGTCTCTAAACCATCAGCCTGTCTATTCAGCAATGTATCATACAGTGAGCATGTTTATGAAGCAGGAATGCAAATGATCTTGGAGGTGAGGGCCAGGTACTGTATATGTGATTCAGAGGACTCCAAAAACCACAACGGCAAAACGTATATTCTCAGAATGAGTATATGTCTCCTCTGTGTGAATTATTGCAATGGAGGGAAACCAAACTACAGGTAGTCCGAAGGTTATAAACAAGAGACTGTAGGTTTGTTCTTAAGTTGAATTTGTATGTAAGTTGCAACAGGTACATTATTTTATTAAATGCAATTAGGACAGATGTTTGTCCCAACATATTATTAGGCAGCTAATCACAAACAAAGCAAAAAAAAAAAAAAAACTTTATGGAGCCTAGACATTTATTAACTTCTGGAGCAAGCTGTGCTGCAGAGTTTGTCTTGATCATTAAAGAGATACAATATGTTCACAACCTCAGCTGTGTTTAGCATAAAAATTTCTTCTGCAAACCACCCCCCTTCCTCCCTTCGTCTTGCACACCAGCGAGCAGGGAAGCCCCATTCCTATCTAGGAGTTGTATGCATGTCCGATGTCCTTAACTCGAGGACTACCTGTACTGACATTTTGCTTTAGACATCATACCCCTCAGCTGACCTAACAATGAAATAGCAGCACATTGATGATGTCATGGTCAGTGCTTAACTGCAAGCCCTATCCAAGGCAACAGAGCTCCGTATTATTCAAAATGATAGCTCTCCTGCTTTCAGTTTGCTGTGCAGCACATTAGGTCATTGCCAGTCTATAATATTTTGTACTGTTCTGTTGAATTATCATCCTACTAATAATTTAGCATATACAAACATTTGTGTTGTCAAGTTAAAAAGGAAGATTAGTAAAACCATACAGTTAGGCACAAATACAGACTCCTGTTGGTGTGGAGTATCATGGAGTCTTGCATTGAATGCAGCACAGGGAAGCTTGGAAAGCCCAGATGAGGCTTCTATAACTTGTAATATAGGTTCTCTAGTTGCTTGACTTTTGTTTGCTGGGTACCAGGTGATGACATGACCTCAAGCAATTTTGAAGCATATGAAAAAATATTTAATGTACGCTGCATATTATGTTGGCATCATATATTAATACTGTTTATTAATAATAATAATAATATTTGAATATGGAGTTTGTTTGCATGGCGCAATATTATTTTGTGGTATTGCTGCTTCTCTCATATATCTTGCACTTTTTATAATTTTGGCTATCAATGCCAAAAATGCCCAATACATGCATCTCAAAAGCATTTTTACTTCTGCATTCAAAATGCTTGCTTTTTGGTGAGAGCATTTGATTTATGGCTTTTAAACCCACATGCTGAGCTCCCAGCATCTCGCTTGTCAATCACAGTCACCTCTGTGTTCATCAGGTACTTCTTTATCTCAAAGTCTTAAAAGCCAATAACTCAATTAGCTTCCTAATCACAAAATGCTTCCCACTGTAAATATTGGAATAAGATTGTGCTGGTAAACAGCTGCAGGATCACAGAACAGAGCTTTCCGCTTATCAACAGCCCTCATTCCACTGTAGCTGCAGAATGTAAACACATTCCATACATTCAGGGGTTGCCCTGCTACATGTCAATCTAAGACCTTAAATACTTTTCCTTTAAGGGAACCTGTGATTTACAGCACAGAGACAAGTTCACTTCACACAGGTTCACATACTTCCCTTCCACCCCATTGTCTTTGCAGAAACATGGAAAGGTTAGTTCTGTGTAAGCTCAAAGTCGTGACATTGAGGTAAATTTCTTGCTCTTCCCTACATGAGAAAAGCACATTCCTATGCAGAAATAAGGGAAAGGGGCCCCGCATGCTCCTGTCCTAAACCCGGTAAAGAACATATAAAGCAAGTTCCATGTATAAAAAAAAAGTTTTATTGTCAAATTATCTGTACATGTATGCTTTTAATAATGTATGGGAATTATTATTGCCACATGTACTATTTCACTGCTCCTCACACCTTTATGTCATGGATGTATGCAAATGATGTTCTGTTTATTGGTATTTTTGTTTAAAAAATATAAAAAACTTAATAAAAGTCATTAAACACAAAAAGCAAGTTCCACTTTTTTTTCAAAAGTAAGGCAAAGTCATTGCTGCAGAAAGGGAGAGGAAATGTCCCTTCTACAAAACACCGTCTTACCTGCCTGATCACACAAAAAAGCTGGGTATGCGCAGGCCAACTTTGGTTGCAAGGATACCTGGCAATCCCTCGGTACCCCAGGAATGAATGTTCTCCCACATCAGAATTACATCATCCTGGCCAATCCAATCAAGATGGCAGAAGATTGTCACCAGGAAGAGAAGAAAGAAGAATAGTGCAGCTGCTTAAAATTGAACGGTGACAGGTGAGTATTGCGGGTTTAGTTCTGCTTTAATTAAAGTGATGCACCTTTCTGTGACTTCACAAGGGAGGCCATACTTGTAGGTAGTTGGTTTTGGTAAGGGTTGTAATAGCTTCTGGACTGTAAGCTTTTCAGGGCAGGGTCCTCTCCTTCTCCTGTGTCACTGTCTGTATTCGTCTGTCATTTGCAACCCCTATTTATTGTACAGCGCTGCGTAAGATGTTGGCGCTATAAATCCTGTTTATTAATAATAATAATAATAATAATAGCCAAAGCCCACTTTTACGTATTCTAGGTTGACATGGCTAATCTCATAAAAGAGGGGTGAGCGGCAGAAAAGGCTGCTATCCTTCCTGCTTTGTGGAATTAGTATTAAAATTGTGGGTCAGCACTATTCTGGGTTTGAAGGTATTTAAAAGGGAAATAAATCAAACAAATAAATAAATAGCATTTTACGAATAAGTTCAGCACCAATGAGAGAAATAAATTTTTCTTTTTTAAGAACCTATTTCATTCAGGTCTTGCTGAACATAAATTGAACATATTGGCTGCCGGTTGGCCCTTCCTTTCCTGATACACCAGATTCCTCAAAATAGAATTACAGTCCGATATAATTTACAATAATAACCCGTCTCCCAACTGCCTTGTAGAACAACAAAATACTAATGTCACCACATAAATTGTCCTAATGTATGAAAGTTCCCCTATATTACAGTACAGTAGTGGTGGAAGCAGCCATTGTGAATGGTTGGGTAATATCTCGGTTGGAGGAAGCACTGTACATGAGGAAAAGGGAATTTTGCTGTTTAGGATTGTTTCTTCCTTAAGACAGATTGTTCAGCAATTAAAATTACTTTAAAAATGTACTTAAAAAAAAAAAAACTTTACTACTTTTAAAAAAATGTTTAAATCTTTTTACAGAAGAAACAGGCTTTAGATAATAGTGAAGTTAGGTCAGTGTAAGTATTTCAGGTACTTGTTTATAAATGATTCTGTTCCTAAAAATATTAATAGTGTTGTAAATCTATAAAAGCAGAGAGGAAATTCTGAGCTTCAAGGCAGCCACCACTGCATATGCACAAAATTTCACAAATGGCTCAGTAAAAACTTGCCTACTTGCTCATTACACATTGCTATAAAAATAATCAGAACACACTTCAAGGTATGAAGGATTTACAGCTTTATTCAGTTGGTTTGTACTGTACACACAAGCAAAGGTCATGTGTTTCTGAATGTTTATGTAGTGTGCACTGTGAAAGCTTCAAACAAATAGTTATAAATAGGACAACTTCCACATATAGAATTTTGTTTTCTTTACAATTACTAGACAGAAATAAATTATACTGTACGGCTTCTAATTTTTTTTTTGAAAAGTGGCACGTATGGGAACAATTACATCTTTAAACGTTAAAGCTGAACTCCAGACAAACCACTAAACAGACAGCTGAAATAAATATAAAGCAACTGGTTTATCTGACAAAAGGATTTGCATTCCTATCAATCTAGTCTTGTGGAGCTGCATACACATGCTAGGTTTTCCATGTTTCGTGATTGTTTCCGGTGACAGATGGGCGAACAAGCGTTGAACACACAGCGACCATTGCATTCTCCCCTTCCTTGTCCTGCATAATGGTCGATCCGCCGTGAGGTATCCATGAATGACATTGGATGACCACCAATTCTCACCCGAGAAGAGCAAGACCATACATCTCAGACGCTGATTATCTGACGTGTGTACCTGAAAACCAAGTTTCATCTGCTAAAGTTACCCAACACAGCCCAGTCATCTCCCTGTGAATGGACAGCAAAGCAGCAACAACAGGCTGATAAGGTCATCTCTCGGCACTACTTCTGTCTTTGTCAGCACACGTGAATGAAGGAAAACTATTATTAATATTATTAGTATTAAACAGTATTTATATAGAGCCAAGATATTACGCAGCCCTGTACATTAAATAGGGGTTGCAAATGGCAAATGAATACAGACAGTGACACTGGAGGAGTGGACCCTGCCCCGAAGAGCTTTTAATGTAGTAGGTAACTAACTAGCTAAATGTACAGGGGATTTCAAGACTATAAAAGTGAAATTCAACTACTTGTAGTTGCATTTGAAATACATTAAATTTTGTTAATGCAAGACTCTATTGATTCTTGTTAATATCTGCCTACATTTTAACAAATACAGTTGCCTTAAAAAACGACACTGCTTGAGAATTTGGCTAAATGAAAGATCTCAGACTTAGAACTATGACTCCCCTAATTGGTGATTTTAAATGACTCAATGCATTAGAATAAAAAAAATAAAAATTCCAGGCAATACACTTTACTATGTTTGCCATACAGTCCACCTGGATACCATAGGGTCTACACTCATTGTAGTAGCACTAAGGATGATCAGTAATATCACTGGAGATGGACCAGTTGGCTATACACAAATCTGCCGATTCCACAGAGCAGGATGGGTGTGGCATCTAAATAGAGGTCTTTTAGCCATCACATTGTCATTTCTATCTTAAGGTTCCTCTTCTATTGCAAAAAAAAAATCTTTCCTCAATGACAGCCTCTACACTCCCCTTATGACAGATTCCTGTTACAGTTTCTCAGTACTTTTATTTGCAACCTTCTAGGTGTGCTAAGCCCTAATCCAAAGATCCAATAAAAAGAAACTCTCGGGGAGGAGAGGAGGCGCTCTCATCGGATTGGGAGCTTGTTGGTTCCTGGGGCCTAGCTTCAGTCAGAGACGTTTGAAATGGCACCAGAGCATTTTTTCCTGGCTAATAAAGATAACAGAAAGCACTTTGTGGCTCATGCTTATAGTTGGGCCTTTTAAGTTTTAAAATCTGAATTGACTGGCAGGTTCACTTTACTTCAGACTTTTGTTATTTACCCTGCGTGCTGTCCACACACTCTTGGAATACTTATTTTACAGCTGAGCTTGTCTGGGCAAGGCATTCGTTCTGGCCAGACTCCAAAACAATCTGTAATTCTGCTTTGCTGAGAGCTACCTTGTTCGGCAAACTTATCAATCTCCTGCCTCCTCCCGTCTTCATTATGCCGAACTTCCTCCCTCCAGCATGGAGAAATCGGAGGGGTCTCTGCTCAGACAATGGGGAATAATGACACGAACTACAAGTAACCATTTCTATTATTTCACATTTACTTAGCTGGATTTACAGGAGGCAATCTGAACAATATAAGAGTTTTATATGTTGGTGGAAGAGTAAGGGGGGTGTTACAGTGGAGAATGGTAAAAGCCTCAGGTTTTAGTTAATGTCTGTATAGGTAATCCCCAAGTTACATACGAGATAGGGACTGTAGTTTTGTTCTTAAGTTGAATCTATATGTAAGTAGGAACAGATAAATTAAAAAAAAAAAAAAAAATTAGGACAGATGTTTGTCTCAACATATTATTAGAATGTGTAGTGTCTGTTAACATAAAAAATCCTGTGAGTTTATCACAAACGAAGCAAAAAAAAAAATCTTTATGGAGCCTAGACATTACATTCATTAACTTCTGAAGCAAAATGTGCTTTGATATGCAAAAAGAAACAACTGCAGGGTTTCTTGGTCATAAAAGAGTTACAAGAAGATTACCCACAACCTCAGCTGTGTTTAGCAAAAGATTTCTTCTGAAAGTAATGCAAACCGCCCCCCTTCAAGCCTCAGTTCTGCACACAGCGAGCAGGGAAGCCCGTTTGTATCTAGGATGCGTTCATATGTCGGATATCCTTAACCCAGGGACTACTTGTATCTCAGAGATATCACATGAAGCCAGAGGGTCTCTCCAAAGTGATTAAAAAAATGTCTTCCATTTTGGAGTACAATTAGCTTACTAAGCCTTTAGGTCACTTTAAGGGGCTGTGGTAAATAAAAGTATTGACTGGTCCTTTTCAGCATGTCATGGCTGAGCAATCTGAACCTGAAATTTTATTTAGAGTCTATTCTCTACAATACATCATTAGATTCTTCTCTTTTCCTTTAGGTGGGCTCACCTATCAGTCAGTAGGATGCACGGACAAAGTTGACAGGCAAAAAAAAATCTTGACACCTGCCTAAAATATTGCATGCACGGTAGGTAAAATTGTTATCATAATTATCAGTTCCTATTTCTAGAATAATATATCCTGCTTCTCTGCTGGTCTGAAGTTCAGCATTTAGCTCATGCTTGATAGAAATGTAAGTAAGTGTTTGTGCCTCTGCAGATGATAATTCACGACTGGTACTGGCACAGTGTTTGCTGCAGTGTTGTCACACTGCCAGAACAAATGAATATATTTTACAAAGTCACTGAACATGATTTCAGCTTGCTACCTGCTATGTCATTTTAAAGAGAACCTGTATATCATTCTGCTCCACCATTACAAGATACATTAATAACATGGAGGTCAGAGGCAAACACATCCCAATAGGAAATGCATCATCCAGTCTCAGATCTATCATCCACACTACACTTCTGAGGTGAATGGGAATCTGCTGAGCTTTGCTTCAAATACACATCAAAGGTAGGACAACATTGAGTCACCTTCGAAGTATGCAAAGCAAAGAGGACAAATATTCATACTTAATAGGCAAGCCTACATTATAATTTGTGACAGAATAGTTATGCTATTGCAGAAGCCAGTTATGGTTCACTTTACACTCAACACCATCAAAATGCACCAAAGACTTATTATCACTTGAAGTATCAAGTGTGTTATCTGTCTTCAAAATGTCATACTCCTTATTGCAGCACCGATTCACTTTAAAGATTACCTATAGGCAAAGTGTCAGCAAACAGACAATTATTTTTCACAGCAGAAAAAATAACCCCTTTCAAAGGCTGAATGCAGGTTTGCAGACTTTCTTGAAATATCTGGATTACAAGAAAGATGGACAATAGTCTTCAGGTAGATATATTTTTTAATGCAGCTAATGCAAGTATGCAAAGTTTCACATCAGCCTCTGCTGACCCCCTATTTAGAAGCACTTACAAAGGTGGACTTGGAGCCAATTCGGACTGATGCATACAAATTTCCTTGCTGAAAGTTAAACATGGCATTCAGGAAGAAATATCTAGATTGAAGAGTGAAAAGAGAGGATGACCTAATGAGTCTCAAGCTGATTCTTTATTACTCAATCAGTAGTTTTAGCGGTTTACTTATAACTCAGCAATAAGCAATGTCTCCCAAGCAAACCTATAACTGTTTTCTATTTTGTTAGGTTGCACCTTTAAATCATCATCACATATGCAGGCATAACCTGTCCCGCTGTGATAAAATGAAGGCCTATTTGTCTGTAATGATGTCGTGCACAGCCATCCTGAGCTGCATTACAGAAATGCTGCCACCAACATTTATGCCCACATGGCAAAGATGGGAAACAGTACTTTGCAGTGTGTGATACTGCGGAGGAAAAACAGCGGATCTCTTTAATAAGCTGCCTTCAACTCTCAGATTTACAGAAGCTGCTATAAATACTGCATCCGGCTGCTTATTCATAAAATCATGAAATATTATTAAACAAAATGACAGAACACTGAAAGAACAGAAGGTCTCTCTAAAGGGAAACGTTTCCCAGTTTATCAATGTGCCGCATTACCGACTTCCCGAAATTCTCTGCCTGCTGTCTGCAGATTATTTTGTGATCTGCCTACTTAATGAGGCTATTTACGGGGTGTGAGGGACGATAAAAACACAGGAAGCCTACTTGGTTTATAAAGGAACTCGCAAACACTTTTCTAAGAAAATGTAGACTGTGAATGGAAGCAGGTAGAGTGCAAAGATTTGCAAGAAGGACTCAAGAAGGGTATGCTCTAAAATACTGAGCCTTTATTATTAATATTATTATTACTAAACAGGATTTACATAGCGCCAAAATATTACGCAGCGCTGTACATTATATAGGGGTTGCAAATGACAGACAGATACAGACAGTGACAAAGGAGGAGGAGAGGACCCTACGCAGAAGAGCTTACAATCTAAGAGGCGGAGGAAGTATCACACAATAGGAGGTGAGATATGTAGTGGTGGGAAGTAGTGACAGTTTCAAAAGACAGAAAATGGGTCGGCAAGTTGGCAAAATGGGTTTTGAGTTCTCTTTTAAATGAGCAGAAAGTAGGAGCGAGCCAAGTAAGACGAGGAAAACAATTTCAGAGAGTCGGAGCAGCTCCAGAAAAGTATTGGAGCCGTGCGTGTGATGAGGTTATAAGTGCGGAAGTCATTAGTAGATAACTGGAGGAGAGAAGAGAGCGGCTGGGGGGTATTTTTCTATCAGGTGAGAAAGGTAAGTGGGACAAGAACTGTGTCTTAGGTACAGTTGTCCGGCCCATTTAATAAATTACAATACATAACTTCTGTTTCATAGCAGCAATTTTTACATTGGCTATGGCTCTACTCTTAGTGGGACTCAGGTAAGTGATAAACAAAAACCCCAGCTAACTCTTTTCAATTATTCACGGCAGCATTGTTTCTAGAAAAAAAATAGAATGCCGACTTTTATAAGCAGCTCTGGCAATGTTGTAGTCACTTTTTGTAATTAGCTTGGATTGTATGTCAATGTGGGAAATAAGACTCTTACAGGGATTATCCACATACAGATACCAAAATACAATATTTTCGCCTGAAGTTGTCCTTTAAGACTTTTTGTATCAAGTAGCAAGCACAGAGGGGAATGTATCACTCCTCTAAGTCATTCAGCTATACTAAGAGCTCATCCCATGCAAGCTGCAAACATGAAATATATATGCAATGCTTTATTATGCAAAGTTATTCCTAAAAACAATCTGTGCTTGGGGCTTGAGTAGTGTTTCCCAATCAGGGCTCCTCCAGAGTTTATATAATAACTTGTATCTCTCAATTTATATTGTTTTCAATGTATAGACCACGCAATTCATATACAGTATTGTACCCCTGAAGAAGCCTAAGTGTGGCAAAACGCGTTGGGGCATAAACGACCAATACGGTTATCTATTCTTTTCCATCACTAGTGCATATTTGTATATGATTTAATATACCAGTTCTGTGAGAACAATAAAACTGGGGATATATTCATTTTGATGTGCATAATATTTATGTATGAATCTGAAGTGTATCAATTAATAAAATAACATTGAGCCTCAGTAAAACCCATTTATTCTGTAGACTCCTCCAGAGGTTGTTAGGGGTTCCTTGAGCCATAACCAATTTGGACCCCTCAGGTCAATTACCATTTTTTTGAGGGGTAAGGGTGACATTCTTCCTACAGGTTGGAGATGTAAGAAGCATTCTTCCCACTAACCATCACACTAAAGTTATTTCAAGGGTTCGCCAATGCTAAAAAGGGCGAGAAAGTCTGGTCTGGAGAACATATAAGCAAAACATTTTTCTTATTTCCTTTTTTCCATAAATTCCATGGGCCAAATGGATAGAGGAAGGGTGCACCAGCCTTTGGGAAAGCAAAGGGTAAGTTGGGTGCATGTTAGGTCCCCCCTAGACTTAAAGCATTTAACCCTTGCAATGTAAAGGTAACCTCACTAAAAGGTATTTTTTATTTTTTGTCTCTATATATTCCTTTTACCAAACATTGAATTTTTCCCACCTCTTCTTTAAAGCATTTTTGTGGGTGACTAACTCCAATCAATGATTTAAACCATTAAAAGA
This sequence comes from Pyxicephalus adspersus, assembly GCF_032062135.1. Taxonomy (NCBI): domain Eukaryota; kingdom Metazoa; phylum Chordata; class Amphibia; order Anura; family Pyxicephalidae; genus Pyxicephalus; species Pyxicephalus adspersus. The sequence continues at coordinate 9,955,847 of NC_092862.1, read as the reverse complement.
ATCTAATTAAAAAGGGTCAGATTATTATTAATAATAAACAGGATTTACATGGCGCCAACATATTACGCAGCACTGTACATTAAATAGGGGTTGCAAATGACAGACAGATACAGTGACAGTGCCTGCCCCAAAGAGCTTACAGTCTAAGAGATATATTTTCACTTAGATAAGGCTAAAATATATTTAGAAAAAAATGCAATATCCGATGACTGTAAATATCTGTGAAAATTAGAGACAGTAAGTATTATATTTTGTATCTGAAAGGCCTATAATCAAAATCTGAGCACAAGACTTCCTGTACAGCCACATGGAATGGCTCGGTTTTGGGGATTTTCTGTCTTATCCCATAGATTCACTCGATTCCCTTTCAAATATTAAAAGCTGGCGTTGTCAAGTCCTACAAACAATGATCTCTGCTCACTGTATATAAGCACACCTCCATGATTTTTTTGTGATTACCTTCATGTTGGAAGAAAAATACTTTATTATATGTTATGGAAATGTTATTGTCAAAGGGAGATATTTCAAAAGCATGGAAATCAATGATATATATTTAAGTACTTAAAACTACAAATCAACTACAATACAACTTTAAAAAGTCAAAAATCCAGAATAAATTTTTGATTCCTGTGCGATTCCTGCATGTGGAAAGCTTTGAAACTACCTAATTTCTCTGAGTGAGGCATTCTGGATAAAAACGAATGCTACAGCAACGATAAACTGCTAAATCAAATAAAGGAAAATTTTTGTATCGTTGACGTGACTGTAGAAGCCTGGAATTCACATACAATGAGGATCCGCCGAAAATTAGTGGAAAATAAAATATTGTATATCCTGAAAGGCATCGGCCAAGGAAACAGAGGCCTTCATCCAAATTCTAATTTTACTGACATTTTAGTATGAAGGAGGCTTATGAAACTCCTGACAGTTACAAAATGTCCTGCAAAGCAGAAAAGGCCTATAGCAACTACTAAGACCAAGTCTGAAACAATGTAAATATACAAGCCTAAAACACGATTTAAACATAACTAAGTATTAATAGGCAAATTACAGACCCCAAGAAGTTTCAGAAATTGTTATTTCTGTACATTCTGTACTGATGACAGTAGATGCCCATGGAAGAAAATTATTTCTAGGCCAGGAAAAAATTAAGTTGTTGTTAGGCTTGAGTTCACATCAGATGGGGGTTGGCATTCCCAAACACGTCTATGGGAATGCAACCTCTATTTGATGGAGGTCAGATGCAGGCTAGAAGGAGATTAACAGCACCTGCAAATAAATTCTTAATCATCTCAGACTGTTTTTTAAACTGATGCATTTAAAAAAGACCTGTCACTCTGTCCATTTTGGATAAAGTGGAAGCATTGCTAAAGCATACCTACTAACTGAGTTATATTTACCATATCTGCGTTATGCCTCTGGTCTGTTGGAGCTGCAAAATAACAAAAGTCTCTAGGTATAAAGGTCTATGTGACCTCCTCTCAAGATGCAGGTTTAGTGGTCAACCAACCAGTCAGAACAAGGTCAATTTTACCATTTCTACATTAACTTCAACACAATCCAACACATTGCTTTCAGGGGTTTGGTTCCTGGTGGAACATACCAGTGGGGAATTGCTGGGTAGCAACTGATATAATTGGGTTGGGGGTAGACAAGTAAGAGAGATTTCACAATAGTTGAAATCTCTGGAACTAAAATTTTACTTTAGGGATTACATGTGAAAGTAGGTCATTTTTGCAGAAAGGGACAGGCGATGTCTCTTCTACAATAAAACCTCCTACCTGCCTGATCACCTGGGGTATCTAAAAAAAGCTGACTTGTGCATGCACAGTTGCCACAATACCCGGCATTCTCGGCTACCTTCCACCTCCATTAAGACGGACGAAGATTGGCTTACAGGAAGAAGTTAGAAGAAGATAGCAGGGCCCTGCGAGGGAAGAGGGAAGGGTTGCGCAGGGTTTAGTTCCACTTTAAAGCAAATCTGAGAAAACAGAAATGTGATATCTGGAACCTTGATATCCTATTGGTATGAGATGTCTGCCCTTCAAAAATCGATTACCAGAATTAGTAATGGTTGAATATCAACTGTGCATTTAGCTGCGTGTCTCTAAATCAGCTTAATAGATGTACCACCAACAAAAATTTGTAATATTTTAGAGAACATTTCATGATTAAAGGTAATTTACTGTAGTTTAGCTGCATGAAAAAAATAAAATGACCAGCCAACAAAATATTTGTACTTGCAGCACAGTACAACCAGCTCCAACACGTTCTCATGTTCATATGCAGTTGAAGAGATATTGGCTTCTTCTCAGTAGCAATTGCATTGGTTCCAGGGTAACTGACAGCTGGTGTTCTCATAAATATTGGATCATGCAAAATGACTATCAGCACTAAGAGCCAATCTAAACATGTGACCATGAAAAATAATATCACCAATTGGCTGTCAAAATGCTGACCTCAACAGGAAATGGACAGAGAAAGGCAAGTGACCAGCAAGATTCACACAAATATATAGCCCTGAACCATACAGTGCAGTCTTTAGGAATTGTGTGTGCATTTTGTATACACAAAGGACATTCAATTTATTGCTCATCGCCTGCATCTCTCTGCAGCCCTTTTCCTGTGTACATCAGCACAGCTTTTAGATGTTTTCAATGGTGACGCTGTATTAATGAATGAACATTAGGGGACAGGGATGGAGTCTTGCCATCCTATGGCAATATACCACATGTAACCGTGTGCACTACCCAACAAAACACCAGCATGCAGAGTTTGTTTGCAGGAGAGAACAAAGGCACTTACCCTTTACTATAATTCCAGTAATAATATTTTTTTCTAGCTAGAAAGTGCAGCTCAAAAACTCCTTCAAGTGTTTTGCCTCTCTTACAATCTTTTGAAAACAGCCAGTTGTCTACAGACCTTAATAATGTGAATATTAAGCTGCAATTTATCACTTAAGTTTTATTCAGATACACACAGCCTTGAATCAGGCAGCATACGCATTTGTCATTTATGCTAAACCATAGCTGCTCTGGGAATCCTTTACCATATATATGTAATTTCATAAAACAATGATTATACTGCTATACTCATATATGTGTACTGTTAAGTGTGCAAATTTATAAGAAATGAAGAAAATTGACTGAAAATTACCTAGGGTGCACCCTGGCTTGTCAAGCTATTGATGTAGATTTCATCCCCTGGTCCCTTACAGTCTCGGACTCCTCAGACTTCCTTTCTTATATGATCAACAAAGTGTTCACTGGGTTCAGTTCAATCAGGTTTGTTTATGTGATTTATTTCTAGTTTCCATGGCTATAAATATTTGTAAAATATACATCCCTAATTGTTGTATCCCCTATGACTAGAGGCACTCGCTTTGCAGACGCTGCACTCTACCTATTAGTTGGAGATTACAGTTCCCCTTTCATAGCTTAGATCATGATTCTCACTCAGGGTTCTGTGGAACTTTAGGTTTCATCCAGAGGCTGCTGGGGGTTCTTTTAGTAATGAGCAAACTGTGCCTCTCAGGTCACTTTAACTCACACCAATTATTTTTTTGGCTATCTAAAAGGGCGACCATACTTCCTAGCCAGCGGCAATGGCCAGCATTCCTCCCATTGACCACCATTTCAGGGGTTCTTACATCTGGAAAGGCTTCGATGAAACCTTGCAAGTTTACTTTTCCTATGTTGTTATTGTTTTTTATTCTCACAGAACTTCTTTCCTCACTATGTTTGTGTGTGCGCTTTATATCGTACTGTCCCATTTCCTCCATTATATGCTGTTCTGCTCTTCTTCTATTATTATTCTAATTATTTTTAATACAGCACATAACTAGATCATGATGCATTTTTGACACTTGCCAGTAGTTCTGTTTTACTAATAAACATTAACAAAAAATAAAATAACGATAAGAACATAGAAGTATTTGTGTCCTATTAGTTACAGCTGAACATATAATGGACAGGATACTCTATACCCCTTGTCATTTCATAGCATATTGCTTACAGTGGCCACTAGGCAAGGAGCCTGGAACAAAAACCATTGGCGGTTTGCTGACTTCATGACAGTATCCTTAATATAGATTTTACAGCAAAGACTGTATACGTTTTTATTTCCAAGTTCATGTTTCTCCGAGACCTCTCCAGAGAATTCTTCTTCAGTACAAAACCTAGGAAATCCTCAAAGGCTTTTTTCCTCTGTGTTGTATCCCTTTGTTCTCTTGCATTATAAAAGCTACCATTCTTTTTACGAGAAAGTCTCTTTTAATCGTGAAAAGAGTTTTTGACCTTGTGCGCCGCACCTGTGCAAAATTTGTAGATGGGAACTTTTCAAAGCTGGGGAGGTGTTCTAAAGCTAAAACATTTTGATATTTCTACTCAAAAATCGGTGGGAAAGTTTGCAAAAAAATTAATGAATTCTCTAAAATCTTTTATAACTATGAATCAAATAAAATGCAGCTTTTTTTTCCTGCATAATTATGCTGGACACAAAGGTTTTTTGCCTATTCTATGAACAAAATATGTGCAAAGTTGGCAGACTGGTCCTGTTTCTTTTATTACCGATAGAGGTTTACAAACCCATTAAATGGGTTTCATGTATATGCAAGGCTAAACTTTAGAAGCTGTGCACAAAAGCTTGCTGCTTACGGAGCTCAATAGCTAAAGCTGTAAGTGATAAAACATTGACTGAAAACAGAAGTGAAGTTACTAACCGACCTGATCAGTGATAGTACTAGTATCTCAGTAATGTTACCAGTCTCTAAGTGACTAGAGAAGCAGAATTGTAATTTATATCAGTGATCTCTAATAATTAGGTAGCTTGCATTTCCAGTGATGTAACGGTTCTGCCTATATGAATAGATATAGGCCCTATGTGTAGGATTCTTATACATTCTAATCATATTGGCGTCAGGTGAATGGATAGGTTGTATACTCAGGATTGCCTCTGGTCTCTTTGGAGTTAATAGGCTACACTATCAGTTTTGCTAGCTGCATATAATGAAAGGATAGGATGCATTCCTGGTGATGTTTCAGGTAAATGGATGATCTGAATTCTCATGTCACCTGCATCTAGTAACTGGTTAGACTGAATCTTAGTGATGCCACAGGCTACATTTTTCGTAATATCAGCATCTGGTGATTGAATAGGTTGTATTCTCAGGAATGTTACTGGTTGATTGGGAGTGAATAGGCTGCACAATCACTTATTCTACCTGCACATAATGAATAGATAGGCTGCATTCTTGGTAATGTTTTTGGTAAATGGATGGACTGAATTCTCAGTGATGTCACTTGCATCTAAAAAATTGATAGGCTGTGTTCTTGGTGCTGTCGCAAGTTTATGGTGAACAGACAGAATCCTTTCCTATTGATTGGACTGGTCACTAAGGATAGAACAAACTACAATTTCAGTTGCTGGCCCCTAGCAAATACCCAGTGTTATTCAACCAGGGTTCCTCCAGGGTTTTTTTCAGCAATAAGCAATGATCTTTTTTACTATCTGTAAGGGTGACATTCTTCCCACTGATTACCTCACCAATATACTGTGAGTTGTGGATATAGTGACTATAATATAGGGTTCCCTGAAGACTTGAAATTTCTTATTCCTCCATGCTAAAAATGTTGAGGGTGAAATATCTATCATTTTTATGAACGTGCAGACATTTTTTTGTACTTGGTGTAACTACAATAAAGTTTGCTGATAAAATGCCTGACTGCTCTGTGTTTATGTGTGTGGTGACAGGTGCACTTTAAGAGCACTGAGCACAAATTCCATGTGCTGAGGGAACTGTTTAACCAAAATCTTTTTTTTCCTTAAAGTATTTAACATCCCTTTGAAAATAAATCATGTGCATTTTAAACATTAAGAGAGGACATGACTGTAGTTTTTGCATACGCGGAAGAAACTTTCCAGCTGTCGACGGATTTATTCCCAAAATCATGTGATGACACTTTGTCATCATCGAGCATACTTTGTTTTACCAGCACCAAGTCTGCCTTTTATTAACTGTGGATACTGAGGGAAAACAAAGCTAGCAATTATGCACGGAGACTTATGCAAATCATGCTGTTGCAGTAAAAATAAATGAGAAAATCAAAAATGAAAGATTTGAAGTCAGCGGGGCGCGCTCCTGGATAAGAGTCAGCGGCAAAAGCAAAATTTTGACTCCCTGGTGTAAAGCGTTTGACAATCTTGTGAAACAAGCATTGCGCCATAAATGCCTGAGCTTCCAAAGCAGCCAGAAAAGGGGTGAGTGTTTATCATGTGAGTTTCCACATCTTCTACCCAGCAGTAACTGCTTAAACAATGGAAAACAGAGATTGATTTTTTTTTATATTTAAAGCTGAATCTCTAATACACAAATAAAACAAGAACTGTGTACTCTCTGCACAAAAAAATAAAATAAACCTGTTTTGTTGGTTGTGAAAGTTGCAGTCTGCACCAGGACAAGAAAAGGTCTGCCACCGCACATTGTTATGTTACCTCTATGCTGCTGATGGTCACTAGACAATCGCATAACTTTTATAGAAATTCAACAAATCACTCAAAAATCAAATCAATTCAAAAATCACTCAAAATCACTACAATGTTTTCCAGTTGTCCCCTTCTTCCTTTGCTGCATTTGCACATCCAAATAAAAGTTCTGTTAAATAGATAAATTATAGAAAGGATGTCATAACTTTAATGCCCGTCATTTTGTATGGTCTCCCCATTTATGATATTTTTGGTAAAGGTGCCACTCGAACAATTTTTCAAAACTGTAAGTCAATATACTATGACACCTATGCAGTACCACAGAATTCCAGTGGATTTCCCAGCTCCTTTTAGCCGGCCGTACCACCAAGCACTTTTCAGTAACCATCCAGCTGTTCTTGGGTGGTTACTAAAAAGTTGGGTCATGATGCAGAGTCACTGGACAGCTGGGGCATGATACAAAGATGATGGAAAAATAGAACATACTAAAGGGGGTCGCATTAGGAAATTGAAATGTTGCCCTGCCTACTTTTTGACTGGCACAGTTTCCCCTAACGCAGCTGAAATGCTTTTGCAATGGTGCTACCCAAGACTGAAAGGATAACATGTTTGTTTAGTTCTTAGAATGTCATAACAGCAAATTTATTTGCCTTATTTCCTCATTTCCGCAAAGGTCTCTGTGCAGCCAATCCCTTGCAGAACCAACACTATTCCCCTTTACAGTGCAGCACTATTGGTCCTCCATTGGTAGGGAGCACAGCGAAGGCCTGCACATAGGTCATAGCTAGGATATATAGTGCTGACCTCCCTGCAGGAGTGAGGGTAAGTGGTTTCTATCAGACCTAAGCTTATATGTTTAATTCATGTTGTATGAGTGCAACACCACTGCAAGGTTTTCTTTTTTAAACCTAAAGTTCAGCTTATTCCTATATCTTATTTCTCATAAATTGCAATTTTTTTCCACCTGGAGTGACTCCTTTTATTCTGCACTACTTACAGGCAATATATTTTTTTTTAAGTTTACAAATAAAAAAAAAATATATAATTTGTACAAATATTTTAGCTGATTTGCGAGTGAATTATAAATAAATAAAAGCTTACAGATTAGGAAGTGTTGAAAATAGTGCATGGTTATGAAAACACTGTGGTATGCTTTGGCGAATGTGTCCTGCGGGATTTGGAAGCAGCAAGGACACAAGGAAGTCAGCTTTCTCCCTGCACTATAGGAATCCAGATATAGCAGGTCCACATTCAGTTACATAAATGAAAATAATTAGGTCAGGAGAAAAGAGTAAAACCAGCCTAGGTGGTTGTATTGCTGGAATGGGGTAATAGCCAAAAAACAATATTTATTTCTACTCTGATAGTACAGAAGATTATTTTGTCCATGAGAGGGATTTTATGAAATACTGTACTAGATAGCAGATATAAGACAAAGAAATATGGCTGACCAATTGACAAATTATATAATGCATTTGTTATAGCCAAAGAATTATTTCAATTATGCAAAATCCATGCAGAACCTATTTTTTTTGTTTCATATTAGCTAGAAATAAAAAAAAAGATGGAAATTATATAAATTATCCATTCAACATATTTGAATGCAATCTGTGTAGTGACAGAGCTATAAACACATTCAATATGAACGGAGTCGGGTTTGTTGGTAAAACATCAACAAAACAATATGGCATAGAACAATACCAGCACACGGCACAAAAACAAGGAACTGCCTGCTACTGACGGGTCTAATTTACCGCCATGAACCCATATTTAGTAGTGATTTGATACAACTGAAGTCTACAAATTATAAGGTTCATCAAAGTCTTTAAAGTGGAACCAGGGAGAGCTGCCTAAAGTCTAAAAAAATATTGTTATTTTAAAGGAAACCTGTCACATATTGAGGTACTACTTTACCACTAGCTCTATCTTCAGACAAGTTGCTGGATATTCATGTTGACCCTGTTCATTCAGCCAGCGCTAAACAAGTAAGTTGAATTTTCCAAAGGGCAACAGTTATAGCATCTTTATTATCTTATGACAGATTCCATTTAGACTTTCAGTGTATTACTTTAGTAACAGCTAAAGTGCACGAGCTCAGTAGCAATAAGCAATGTCACATGAGAGAGTAATGATGAGAAGAAGAAAAAAATAACACCTGGTTTAGCAAATTCTTTTATTTTTAATAAATTGGATTAGCCAGTAAAGGGTATCACTTGAGCTTCAAAGTTTCTGCAAAATGAGGTTTTCAAACTGGATTATTAATGTACAGAAGCCTAGATACAAAAAAAGGCAGAAGTATAGCATATTTGTTTTGCAGCGCTAGCTTCACAAGGTGACTAGATAGGAAAGTTACTTGTGTGCACCATGCAAAAAAAAAAAAAAAAAAATGTTAATAAACCACATAGTGATCAATATTTTCAGCACAGAGACAGATGATCAGATGTTAAAGCATTTAGCCATCATCACTAAATGTAGCATAATCGGTGACTTCCTGTAACTTCCTACCAAACTAGCTAATATCAAGTGTGATTTTCTTTCACATATTATATAGCTATCTATATAATATCTATGTGTGTATGTATATAAATATATATATATTTTTTTTTCTTAAAAGGAAATCTTTCTTGACGGCCCAACTATAAATCAGATTCTTGTTTAGCACATGCCCAGTCTGTAAGCCTAGTCAGATGGATTTGTTATGATGATCTTAAGAACCAGATTTGATTAGGAAAAGCTTCTTTGGTTGTCTCTTTGGCAGCGGTTAAATGGTAAAAAAAATTCACCTCCGAGAACAGCTTTGGCCATGGGTATTATCTTTAGAGTAATTGAATCGCTGGCAATTTAGATAAAAAATGTTCATGCTTGAAATGTTCAAGAAAGGTAAGAGAATCTTTGTGATACATTTGTATCCTTCGGGGGCAACTGGACTGCAAGAAACTCGCAATGATCAGAAATATCGATATATTTGTAACATAGTTACAAATAACATACGGTAGTTAACATAGTTAATAACATAGTTATTGCAGCAGGTCATTTCCTACTTACTCCTCAAGTGACAATGCCTTAGCCTTTTATCAGGTCATTCAGGAGGTGGCCATAAAACTAGTGACTAAAGGTGCGTACACACTTCCAATTTTTATCGTTCCAATCGAACGACGAACGATCGATTGGGCAAAAAATCGTTCGTAAAAAAGTAACCAACGACGCCGACGAACGAGGAAAATTGTTGGAAACGAACGACCGGACCGGCGGATCGGATTGGACGACGATCGTTGAACATCGTCCGTTCACTTTCCTGTCGTGCACATAGTTCCTCTATCGCTTAAACGATCGTATCTATTGTGTGTACAATATCTACGAACGATCGTGTCGTTACCTCTATGTGCAGGATCGGTGCTATACGATCGTTCATATATATCGTGCAGGAACGTTCGTCGTTCGTTTTCCAACGATAATAATTGGAAGTGTGTACGTAGCTTAAGGGCAATGCGAAAGGCGAGGTCGGCTTTTGAAAACATTGAGATTCTGCAGCAAAAGGAACAGCGGTCAGTTTTAGTAGTTTTATTTTCCTAAAAGTTTTGAGATAAATGGCTATAAAACTAATTGTTTCTACCAAGAGTAAAACAAAACCTATTTGAAATGACAAATGTGAAAAGTAACAATGTACCTCTTCTCCATGGTCACATTCCTCTGGATGAACCAAAGGCCAAGAGATGTGTGGGAGAGTGTGACACACATTTCCTGTGCTGTATTCTGTCTGCCTGCACTGCAAATTGACAAGTCAGCCAGCTGGGCTGTGTGACAGGGAGCCACGAGTTGTTTTTCTTGGCCACAGCGCACAAAAAAAAAAAAAAAAAAAAAGATAAGTGTGGCTCAGGATACACATCCACTTGCCCAGACTTCCTCCTCTACAAATAATTAATGGCACACTCTAGAGTCAGGGGGATTTGAAGCTCCGATACCTGCTAAAATTAACACAAGACGCTGATCTTGCTTTGCAGTCCCACACTGTAATGAGCTAATCCCAGATGGTTCGTATATGTTTGTGGGCGGAAAATCAAACTCATGCATTAGTCAACATGATTAGTAAATAGCATTTGTTTTACATTATTTAAACCTGCTCTGGACAAATGACAGGATGAGGGTAATTGTAAGGAGACTTGAGAGATATTATATACAGATGCTTTGCAAGGAGATCTACTGGATTTCACTGGGGATTTAAAAGAAATAATACATTATCAGCAGATTGATTTAAAGTTATAAATGGCCTGTCATTTTCTAAAAAAAAAAAAAGTGAAATTACCATTTGTACTGCATAGTGGTCACCCCCAGGTGTTCAGCATCTACTAAGAATGGCCTTCATTGGCCAAATGGGAGGTGTATGAGCTGCAGCAAGACTCCTAAAGAGTGAATCTAGGTCAGTGTTTGAATACGACAAACACAGGGTGGACAAAAGATCTGGGAAGTCCTTTTAATAAATAATATTGCTGTCACTTTAAGCTTCATAATGTACTAGGTTGTGTACTGGAATTCTGTGCCTGGGAACATTTAGACTTTTAACACTGAGACAGCAATGACAGCTCATGCAAGGCACGCCAAACAGACTGGAAGAATGCACAAACACTTTGTGTCACCTCACATCCCTGGGGCAGGTAAGAATAAAGCACTGAATTCTGTTTACCTGTAAAGAATCCAATGGCCTACATTCTGGACCAAGACTTTCATTGCCTATTGTGAACTTTATGAAGGGATACCTTGTCATCCCTGAGCCACATTAAGCAGGAAGATCACTAAGGCTGCATTTGCACCACGAGCATTAAGCTTAGCATGCATTGAAGTGCATTAAATGAAATGTATTGACATGGATTGTAAAAGCACTGTATTGTAAGTTTAATTTACCATGTATTTAAATGCTATTTTGTTATGACTATTACATGTCCACATGCTTCTTGTTCCAATTTTGGTTTCCGCTTGGACTTGTTGCATGACTGTTGGGATGAGCTTATTTTGGCAAGATTTTCTTCTCCTCCTCCTTTGTTTTTGCACTTAGTACTTCTCAAGTATGTCATCTGAAACCGCATTGTATTGGACAGCACTGTGTAATAAGATGGTTCTTTATAAACATTATTGGGAAAATGTTAAGTACATAGGGACCAACCGATTCTGTTTCTAAAAACTATAAGAAAAAATCTACAGCCTGCACAATGCATGATGACATGTAACAGTTACTATGACAGTTTGTCTTTAATGAAAAGTGTATTTACTGCAGAAAAATTCTTCAAATGAAAACAAAAATATATACAAATGTATTTAGCAAACATATCTTTAAATATTTGTTTTCAAAAGCAGACAAGGAAAGAATTAACAACACAGAGAGCCAATAAGGTTATGCTGCAGTGAAAACATAAACAGGCTGATATGAAGATAGAACAGAGTAACAAAGAGATTGCTCATCATTGTGCTACTTCTGCTTTCACTGTCCAGTCATAAACTCTGGGATAGACAAGATCTTTAAATAATACCTAAGTTTAGCAAAGAAAAACCCTAGTCTCCTACCCAACAAGACCAAACCATGCTGTGCAAATCTCATGACTGGCTAGAGTTCTGCTTGAAAAAGCATATACAACGATCAGGGAAATTATTTTAGGCCACACTGAACATCAACGTTATGTTACTATCCTGGCTGACTATCCAAAGTCCTGGTGGTTTAACCTAACCGCTACCCTCTACAAAACATTTGAACCTTATCCTACACACATCCTGTGAATGCTGCTTTATGCATTAACCTTTTGAAGAATCATTGATGTGAGTTTCTGTAATGCATTATCTGCCATCACATTTTTTAGAATGACTTTGATATGATGATTTTATAATTGACTCCTCACTCCCACATCAAATAAAATCATTGCCGAGTAAACAAAACTCCCTCCATAATAATCAGCAGTCTTATGGAAAGTTACCTGTCAAACATTTTTTTCCCGTTTTTAGAGTCCAAGTCCTTCCTAGGAGAAGACACAATGGATGACTAGGACCTGATTTTCCTGTCTTCTGGTCCTTTAGACCAGCGGTCACTAACCGGTAATAATATATATAATAATATATAATATTTTGCATTTCTTTAGTAATACCAAAGATAATGCAACTAATGATATTAGTAACAATAGTAATACTTCACTTAACTGTGAGCTGATAAATGAATAGGAGCCTTCACAGTCCTTGTCAGGCACCATTAGGAAGATCATTATTTTACAAATGTATTTATCTTTTTAAACAAATTCATATTAATGGTCCACGGGATTTAAAATTATGAATTCAGTCCGCTGCTTTAAAGCATTCTGACCGCTGCTTTAGACTGCCACTCCCATGTTTTGTCTTCCTTGGTTCCTCTTTTCCCCACTATATAATGCAAACACATCACATCTGGTGAGATTGTCCAGCAGGGTGCTGCACATTGCCTCCTGAAACAACCACAACAGCCTAACCAGTACCCTAATTCAAGCAGTAGTCTGGGTCTTGGGAGAGGTTATAGGCATATCAAAAAGCCTTTCTAGCCATTGTTACTTGTTTTCCAGATATCTCCAGACGAGATACAGGTAATGGGAACAACCTGATCCCATACAATTATATATTTTGTATCTCGTACTGTTGTATTTTCAATTGTTTAAAGCCTTGGCTGTAATGTAAAGGTTACTTAAAATTTTCTTTAATCTGGTAAAAGAATAAAGAATAAGTAAGAATAATAAGAATGATAAGGTAAGAATGATACAACCATGTAAACCTGCCAATTGCATTATTTGTGTGCTATTCTTGGTGTATTCTACACTACACTGAATTAAACACATTTTGATTTTACATCACCTAACTTCTGCTTTTCATGGCTGACAGCATTGCTCATTACAACCACGCTCGTCCAGCAAACCACTAAAAACCACCTGCACTTCCCACAAGCAAATGGCAGTGTCAGGCCAAGCACAAAGTAGAGAGCATCTAGTGCATAAAAAAAAAAATAAACATAAAAGTAACAACCCCCCAACTATGCTTTATAATCTAGATTATGTTAATTGGATGAAATGTTGAAACACTACCTAAAGTTTTTCTACTTGGAGATAGTGTAAATCTTCTCCAAAGCTGATTGGATGAGGGTGTTTCCCTGAACCCAGCTACTGCTGCTGATGAGCTTTATTAACAGTTCTGAGTCTGCCAGCACAATTTCATTTTTATTTGCTTCATGCCACACAAGAATTTGACAAGGGTTTTAGACAGTAAAACCCAACCAGTCAGCAGCAGAAAATGGGGACAGGTGAACATTTACATACACATGTCCTAATTTATTAAGGCCCTCTAGGACTGGAGAACATAGACTATCATTGGTCCAGGATTGGAATTATTTGCCAGTTAATACCAACCAATGCACCACAACCTCAATGCCAGTTTGAACAAAGCCTTAAGCAAAATATCCCCCACAGCTTGTCCTGACCCCCGCCGACCCAACTTTGACAATGTCCCACATGTCCTCTGCAACCAATAGATCACAAGACGAAATACAAAAGATTTACAGGTAGCATTGCAGAGTCACAAAGGGCTATCCAGTCATTTGTGGGTAATCTATTTAAAGGACTTCTCTTTGAAGACATTCTGGAAGACTGCAAGTTTAACCACTGAAGATTGTAGATTTTGGAGCAGGGGTCGTGATAGTAGTTGCAAACCTAGCTCCTTTCACTGCCTTTAATCCAGCAAGATCTCAAAAATTTTAAAATCAGCATTACATGGACCAGAGCAAATAATTATGGAAGTGACAGTTTTAAAAGAATTCTTCATAGGTTGTGCCACTTTTAGGTATAACATATTGCTTTGACTCCAAGCAAAGTTTATGTTAAGCCAAGCAAAGGTTATGTTAAGCCTGCACAATGTAAAAAAACTTCTAATATCGCTGCGATTGTACAAAAAGATAGACAACAAACTGTTTTACTAAACTGTGCATCATCTTTACCTAGTGAGCTTTATCCGGCTTATCCTTAACGTCTTGTCCAGCATTTGTCAGAGGAGTCACCTTGGGGAAATATTACGCAGAGATCTCTGGAATGTGAGCAAATCTCAGCTGACCAGCAGAAAAAATGTAAATAGTTGTTTAATATTTTCATGATGATATCCACATATGGCTTACATACCTACCAGTGGAAACTTTTGCTACAATGTTCAGTTTATGATGTTAACTGTAATCCAGTCAAACATCAATTATGCGTTCAGTCTTGCTCAGCAAGCTATCTATATTAAACCAAGTAGATCACATTTATAGGATCACCTTCAATATAAACCTGTACAAAACTCAGGCCAAAGTATTCTCTGATTAAAGCATTGCATTTTAAGGTCACTGCAACCTGCACTAAAGGCTTTAAATAAACATCATGCAAAACTTGGCTCTTTTTTTCATATAGTAGCAGCATACTGCAAGCAAACAAAATAAAAGGGATGCCCTTTTCATGAATTTATGCACAGCTCATATAAAACACTGTTTTGGACCCTGTAGATGTCAATAGCCATACTGTCCACAGCATAGGCTGGCTAGTATGTGCAGCCTGACATATACAGGTAGTCCCCTGAGATTTCTTAGTGCTCAGTCCTTAATAAGTGTGTCAGATGTCCTTAACCCGGGGATTACCTGTACATACATATGTTTCTTTTTGAATATCAAACCACAGCTTGCTCCAGAAGTTAGAATGTCTAGGCTCCATAAAGTTGTTTTTTGCTTTGGTTGTGATTAACTCACAGTGAGGATTTTATACAGTAACTGACACAATGCTGCCTAATATTATGTTGAGACAAACATCTTTTCGTATTGCATTTATTAAAATAATGTACATGTTCCAACTTACATACAAATTCAACTTAAGAACAAACCTACAGTCCATATCTCTTATGTAACCCAGGGACTACCTGTAATATATATATATATATATATATATATATATAAAAAAAATATCCTTGCAAAGGGTACCCAAATTGTTACTTTTCTGTAGACCTTTCTTTTTATGCACTTGGGTATAACTTTATTATATTTAGTATATATTATAGTTAGTACATATAGCAAATCAGGTGCAATTTTTCTATAGCTTTTTTCCTATGGGATTGCCTATCTGTATACAACATGCATTTCATAAATATTATGATAAATAATATGAAAATTGATAAAGTAGTTCATAAATTTATAGATATATGCACAAGTGCAAGGTTTATAGATAAATATGATCGTAGGAACAAAAGTATTCTAATACCATTACAGAAAACCAAATGGCTTGCAAACTGCTCTAACCTCAACCCTAGTGAACACCTCTAGTACAAACTAGCATGCGGATTGTTAGCCTCAGTATGTTATTTTGACAACAAGTTGCTCACTACCACACTATGCCACTCAGAAAAAATAAAATACTAAAGGAAATTCAGTTTATCAAGGGAGCTGTCATAAATACGTGACATCACAATCAGTCATTTTCTATGGAGATATCCAGGTGTCTTGCAAAGGGTCCTGTCCTTTACCCTACAAAACACCTTTGGGATGAACTTAAACACTGACTGTGAGCCAGTGCTCTTCATCCAACATTAGTTTGTGACATTGTAAATGTCCTTTTTCCAAACTGGCACAGACAAAACTTTTGTGCAAAGTCTTCACAAAAAGAGGTTTTCATGGGAGGACCAAGTCCATTTTAATATCCATGCTTTTGGAATAAGGTACCCATGAAGCTCATATCGGTATGAAGGTAAGGTATCCACAAATGTATAATATATCAGTGTTCTCCCCAGCCCCTTTAAGCCAGGGACACCATTTAGCATTTTCAGTACCCACCTGGCTGTGGTCACAATACAGCTTAAAATAAAATTCTGGGAAAAACACTGTATATGCGTATGCTATTTTAAAAAAGAAGAACATCCATGCAGCTCCTAGAACAAAATAGATCACCAACAACACTGTGAGAGAAGCATGTCACAGCATAAACACTGCAGCTGATTCAGAGCCATACTTGAGAAACTGTTACAACAAAATGCAAAACAGCTGCAAACATGATATGTTTAGCAACCTTCTGTAGAAAATGGAATTCAGTTACACAATATGCTTCATTGCAGCAAAACAAGCTACATTTAGTATGAAAGAAAGGTTATGCCCTGATACATCCAATACTTTTATGTATTTTCTGAACACTTCTTACTGATGGTACAATTGGCCTTACTCACCAGTTAATCTGAAAGAATTGCATTCTCCAGGCTTTCACATTTTTTGGAAATTTTTTTATAGTAAATGCCAATGTTTACCAAGTACCCCATTATGTGGGTAATGGGTTTATTACATTGGTTCCATCCTTCCATTAGAGTTTCTAAACATTGACAAGAAACTAAAGATGGGCTGACTAAAATAATTCTCCCTAACTGCAAGGATGTCCTGCCAAAGCAAAAATGGCAAATCAATCAAGAAAAAGGGAAGAAGTTATTTTTTTCTAGGCAAATAAAACATCTTGGGTTTAAAGTGATTGCTACTATCTAGTGGTTGTGCTGCAAATTATGTTGGCACTTTACAAAGTTATTAACAATGATAATAAAAAAAAAAGGATTGCTAAAGAGCTGTGACAGAAGGTAACTATAAAACATTCACAGCAGTTTCTAGCACAAGTAGTTGGCAAAATAAATAGCTTTGAACACTTACAAACCAACCCTGGAAATCCCCTTACAAACAAAACTAACCTACATGTACAGAAGCCAATCATTCATTATTCAGAGTAGCAATGCATTTCAGAAGCTGCTAAGATTTATATTTTTTTCCTTTTCCAGGCTAGCACATTTGTGCCCTATTTGTGATATTTACTTCACCGTGGTACATGCAAAAACACATTACCTGTTTCACATGAGAATAAAGCAATGTGTTTGAATTGACACAGCATTGTGACACATCGAGGATTGTGTCAATAGAAACATGAATCCTATATTGCTACACTTAGAAATGTATCTGCAACACAAATGCCTTATTTGTCACCAACGGCAGTTTTGGCACCCTAGGCCATGGCCTAAAACAAAAAAAAAAAGCATCTGCCTGAAACCCAAGACCCACTTTGTTTGTACAAAATCTCACAACGTAATATTATTAAATAGTATTTATATAGTGCCAACATATTACACAGTACAGTACATTAAATAGGGGTTGCAAATGACAGACAGATACAGTGACACAGAATGAGGAGAAGACCCTGCCCTGAAGAGCTTACAATCTAATAGGAGTGGGAAGTCTCACACTATAGGAGGGAAGATGTGAAGTGGTAGTGAGGGGGTTTTTAAGAGACAGAAGACGGGTAGGCAAGTTTGAAAAAATTAGTTTTGAGTGCTCTTTTAAATGAGTAGAAAATAGGAGCAAGCCGAATAGGACAAGGAAAACCATTGCAGAGAGTTGGGGCAGCTCTAGAAAAGTCTTGGAGCTGTGCATGTGAAGAGGTTATCAGTAAAGAAGTCATTAGTAAATCATTGGAGGACCGAAGAGTGGCTAGGGGGGTATTTTTTTATCAGGGCAGAAAGGTAAGTGGACAAGAACTGTGGAGGGATTTGAAGGCAAAGCACAGGAGCTTGAATTTGATTCTAAGGTGAAATGAAAGCCAATGAAGAGAACTACGGCGGGGGTGGAGTGGTGGGCAGGATGGATAAGTCTGTCTGCAGCATTATAATAGTAGTAATAAGTAAGTAGTAATAAGTAAGTAGTAATATACGCCTCTTTAGGTTTCTTGGGCACCACACAGCATTGTGGAATGATTTGGTGGCCCTTCTAGAAGTCAGAATTAGCATACTGTGGTTTTGGGGATTTGCTGAGTTGCAGCAAAGAATTGGAAAAGTGCAGGTTGAGAGCTAGTAAAGCTCCGGCTTGCAAGTTCCTTTCACTTATCACCTAAACTTTGAGTGCAGGCAAAAGACATATGTGAAGTTTTCACTGAATCAGAATATTCAGCCCATCTACAAAAAAAAAAAAACACTCAAGCAAAAGCCCTGGCATCAAATACTTCCACTCCTAAACGTACAATGCACAGTCCAAGTGTGCTGCCCAATGATTTCCACTGGAAGGGAAAAAGAAATCTTTTTCCAATTTCCTTATGAAAGAAATTGAAGAAATTCCACTTTCCTAATACAATAAGGAGAAAACATTCCACCTATTATACTCTGGAAATATTGAGAGGTCCTCTGTTTAGTCATTAGGTGACAGGCAGACCTCTCACTAGTAGGACAACTAGTAGATTATTAATATTATTTTGGGGTTCCAAATGACAGACGAATACAGTGACACAGGAGAAGAGGTTGTGACACCTCTGCTAGTCTTCATTTAAAGTGTATGAATACCCTAACAATTTACTTTTCTTAGTTGCTTACTTTTGGTCTGTTAATAAAAAAACAAACAAACAAAAAACCACTGAAAAGGGTTTTATTCTATTTGTTCAAAAATCCTTTGCCACAGGAATAAAATCTTCCTGCTACATTGGTGATAGAAGTGTTGCAGGGCTGGACAAACTACTCCTGAACAAGCAACTCCACTGTCATGGGTGGTACAGTATTAAATGATTACTGCAACTGAACATAGTTGTGATCATTATTCACAAAGAGACCCTTGGTATGTGTGACTACTATGGGGAAGAAAACTACAAATGACTGTGATCAAGGGTAAACTGTACATATGTCTGAAGAGAATGTCTGGGTGAAAAGTAGACAGTAAGTAGGACTGTTTCTGAGGGTACCGATCATTTCTGGAACTGGATTTTTTAAAGATCAGGTCTGACTTAGAAAGCCACAGACCTGATTTTCTACTGCTGCCTATAATGGGAAGATTGGATGCTGTTTAGCTTCAGTATTGCAGTGCAGCCAAATCAAAAGTATGGGTTCACTTAATTACTTCAAACTGTACTAGGTAGCTTGTGGTTGCTTCAGGAAAATCCATTTTGTAATGGGATCAATAACCAATATAAGTGAAATGACTACTTGTCAATTTAGGAAAGGGAAAGTGAGTTCACTCTTGCCATATTTCTCCAGGATTGATCAGATAAAATCTCTGGGGTCTCGTTCTCATGGTGTCCGGTGCTGTCAGTCCTTTGTAATTAACAGCCTGTATCCTAATGAACACTAACCCGGTCCACAAACTGAAATTATTTTGTTTACCAGTACACATTTCTAGATCACCCAAAATAAAAAAAAACAAAACTCTCTAAATGATGATTTTAAAGGAGCAATCAGCACATATCCCTAGGGTCATACAAATATGCTTTGATGTCTGCAAAAGCAATAATGCATGCACTGGACTGCATTCTAGTAAATTACTCCAATGATTAGAGGGACACAGGAAACAAAACTGCAAAACCAAGATGAGAGCCGTTTGTGACATTTGTGAATAGGAAGCCTATGGCAAGGCAGGAGACTCGACTCTTCATAACTGCAGATAAGTAACATTTACAGATCCTGTCCTGTGGCCTGTGACAGGAGAAGCAGCAAAATAGTGAGCTTATCTGTGTCACTTCCAACCATTTTCCTCTAACAGCATGGCCCTTGTTAGATGGCCACTGCAGCACAAATTGGGTACACAATCTACTCCCAAGAGCTCTGCTATACAGCAAAAGAAGGATGCCGACACCAAATAAATTCAAGTAACTGCTGCATAAAACAAAATAAATTTAAAGTGGACCTACCAACAGAGATTATAAAGGCTGCCATTGCAGACCTGGTAATAGATCATACAGCTTGCCTGGTTTGCCTTTATTAAGCTGCGTACACACTGCCAATTTTTGTCGTTGGAAAGGATCTTTCACGATCCTTTCCAACGACAAGGGACTGTACGATGCATGAACGGTGCTGTACATACAGCACCGTTCATGCTCTATGGAGAGGGGAGGGGGAGAGCGACGGAGCGGCACCCTGCTGCGCGCTCTCCCCTTCACTTTCATTACGATCGGCTGTCGTCCATCGTCCGTGGATCCGGCAGGTCGGTCGTCCGGACGATGGACGACACCGACTGTACACACGGCAGATTTTCGCCCGATAATTGGCCGATGCCGATTATCGGGCGATAAAAATCTGACGTGTGTACGTACCTTTACCTTCTGAATCACTGACCCAGAATGAGGATGCAGCTCAGGTGTTCAGCTTAGCTATTTGAATACCTGCTTCAGGAATGACTGAAACCAAAAGTCCAGCTTTACACCCAGGCAATGAGCATTCTCAACAAATGTTTGGCAATGGCAGCCAATATAATCTTCCAGTGTTAGGTCCACTTTAGTGATGGTATTGAATGCAGAGCTGCATTAATGTGTCTTTTAGCTTTGCATGGCTTAGGCACAATAAAATCTGGGTTATATATTTAGTCCTAAACTAAAGCTACCTAATTTAAAGTCTTTCTAAAAACTAAAAAAATACGTAACATTCTTCCACCCTGTTTTCATTTTGATTCCCCACCACATTCATGCACTAGCAGAAATCTTAAGGCGCCTAGACTAAACCTCAATTTTCTTTACAGCAGAACTAAAGCCCCGCTTTTAACATGGGCGATACAGGCAAGTGGTTATTTCAGGAAGCGACAGGGGATGTCCCACCTGCAAAAACTCTTCTTACCTGCCTGATCGCGAACCAGCTGTCAAATTTTGCTGAGCTGCGAATGTGCAGCTCAGTGTTGGTTGCCAGAGAAACCAAGCTATCGCAGTTTGCCTTGCGCATGCTGGGAATTAATGAACTCCTGCGTGCCCGTGCTAGAGTTACATCATCCAGGCACAGTCAATCAAGATGGCAAAGATCATCTTTAGGAGGAAAGAATGAAGAATGTGGCACCCTGAGATAGAATAGCGATTGGTGAATAATAACAGGTTCATTTCCATATTTAAAGCACAACGAAGCCTTGAAAGCAGGATTGCTTGGTGATGCACTACCTGAATAAGTTGACATGTTGATATTTATTCTGTCTTCCAACAATCATTCTTAAGAGGTACTGTAATTCACTTCAAGGAATAATTACACATACCATCTCTCAACCATCACCTTCAATAAAAAAACATTTCTCATTACAAGGATACACCTCTAAGACAATTAATCATTCCATTGATTAACTAACGACCTCACAGAAAACATCCATTACATTTTCTGTTAATTACAAAACAGCACCTCATTCTAGCACACTCGATTGTTGAAAGAGCAAAATGGAAAAGTGAAGTAAGAAAAACAACCAACTACACTTCACCTGTCAGTGAATAAACACCGGTAAATCCATACACGATTGGCCGATTGGGAATGATGCACTTTGTGCTATGATTTTGTTAAATAAGTCTATCAGCGTGGTTCTCACTTTCCATATCTGCTGTGAGAATCTCCTCTATAGATTCAGAATCACTTTCTTTTCCGCCATTAACTTTTCTCCCCATACACAATCAGATCGGACAAAAAACATTTTTATAAATTGCAAAAGTACATACTTCATTGCAGTAAAAATAACTTTATTTATTGAAACCAATTTATTGAAACCAATGAAACGTTTTAATTCTTTTTTTTCAATGTAGGTGTTTGTTTTGTCAGTGTGTGCATGCTGGAGTGTCATAAAACAATGAAAGGCAACACACAGGCAATGTGAATATGTGCCAACAAATTTGTATTTAATTTTTTCCAACTAGAAGTAGTCAGTCACATTGAACTGGACTTGTTCTTCTGGACATATTGCAGCCTTCCAGGATGTTTTTAGAAAATAATTTCTTCCAATCAGTCAGTAAACTCTCTTTGGAACTAATTTCCTATATGACTGGACTTCATTGGTAAGTGATGGAAGGTTCAACATACCCTACAATTCCAGAGGTAGGCTTAACACAGACATGCAAAGAATTTTAAACTGATCGTACCAAGAGGTTTACACATTTCGTAATTAGATTTTAGGAGACAGATATTTTTATACGTTTATTGTGTTTTAGGCACAGAAATTTTTTTATAAATGCATTTAATCTCCCCCTTCTTAGATTGTAAGCTCTTCGGGGCAGAGCCCTCTTCTTCCCCTGTGTCACTGTCTGTTTCTATCTGTGATTTGCAACCCCTATTTATTGAACAGCGCTAACTAATATGTTGGCACTATATAAATACTGTTTATTAATAATTTATTCTAAATAAGCACCCCATATGCAAAAAACTTTCACTGATACAGTCAGAGTTGTAAGAAAAGATTAATCAAATAATGTATTGTACATACAACAGGGACTGCACTATATTGTTACATCTAGGTCCTGCACTGCATTTATGCAATTCATATCATCACCACACCTAGGTATTTCACCAACTAAATGGCCACAACTTATCATTGCACCAAATTGCTCTATCCAGGTACTGGGTTACATAGTTAGTCAGATTGAAAAAAAAAAAGACATAAGTCAATCAAGTAGTGTTATATTGCATTACGTTGATACATCTAGGTACTGCAATAGATCACTACATGTAGCCATGGTACCAGATTGCTACATCTAGACTGTGCACTAGATTGCTATATTTAAGCAGATTTTATAAGCATATACCAGGGCATATAGAAGCAACAGGTGTACTCTGCCCTAAAACTTGCTGCAGTTCCAGTAGCTTGTTCTCCAGTACTGTCCTGGTGAAGTGTTTCTCAACTGGAGCCATTTATAATATATGAGATATGACAAACCAATGGCAGATTCTAGCAGCCACCCAATAAGCAATAACAGGTCAGCTACTGTCATAGCATTCATATGTCAAAGGGGCAGCTCTGTTGCAGGTGATGTCAATCACATAGATGACTGAAACACTTCTCCTAATGGATTTGCTTCCTAGAATTTCACAGGCTAGCTAAGGAGCAATGTGGCAATGAGATGAACCTGTTTCAGGGATTGCCTGCCTAACATAAGCCTTATAGCCCACCTTGACCACTAATGACCTGTCACCTGTCTGACCACACGCACAATCTTCCAGCTCCAAGTTTGCAGCTGACCTCAGAACCCTGATTCAGGCCAAGATAAAATAAGGGAGCAAATATAATTATTTTACAAGAGCAATTATAATAATTTAAGACTTCAAAGTCATGTAAAGATTAGATATAGTAACTTATTCACCTCCAGGGTAGGTTGGGCTCTCAGCAATCAAATAACCGGCCAGCTTCTACCATAGCCAGCAATAAACACTGAATTCTCCAAACGTATCTATTCCAGAGCCTGGAACAGCTAAGATGTGCTTAGTGGATTCCTATCAACTGGGATGCCAGCTATTTTGCTAAACCAACCTGACGTACATTGCGCATGGACTCCCTTAACACATGCAAAACTACTCATTGGATCTGCAAAATGTAACACAAACAATAAACAATAAAATAAATTATAGTGCTGCAATTGTACAAAGCATTTTCCTATATTAAAAATGGTCAGTAAATGTAAAGCGATTAAAGAACCAGGTAGCTGATATAAAGAACACGGCATCTACAGAGCTCTGTGCATCCCCCTCCCCTCCACCTAACACATTACGTGCCCTGGGTATTGTGCTTACCTCTTCCAGCACGCTAATGGAGTTCCTGCAGCTCTGCAGTCTGGTGGTGAAGCTGGACGTGGTCGGGGAATTGTAATCCTCTGTGGTCTCGGAAATAAACTCTGACACCGAGATTTGATCCGGCATCCTAGCCATGGGGACACAAAAACACAAGCAGATGAGGAAATGAGGGGAGAGAGAATGAGTGAGGAGAAAGAAGGGCTAGGGGAGGGGGCGGGGTGGCAGCAAGCACTTCACAACATACTGTACACAGCAAAATCTGGGAACAGGGGAGGGAGGACAAACCAACCACAGACAATGACTGAAAACAAAAACGCTTGTTCTTTATTAAATAGCTGGGAAGAAAAAAAATAAAATAAAAGCACTTTTTTTTTTTTTTGTATGCTTGTCAGTAAAGATAGCAACAACAGTGAATGCAAGATGAGCACAAAAGAGCTGAAATAGCATAACAGAGCAAACTGCAACAAAAAGAACACAACTTATAAAGCGCCCAGGGACCGTTCCCATCGGTAAGGAATTCTCACTATGGTTAAACACATTTTGCAATCTGAACACTGAGATTTATCTCTAAAGAATGCATTTTTTTTTTTTGAGGTTGCTGAGCTGGAAGCACAGCTAAGACAGATAAAGGTCAGGCCACTGTTGGAGTGGATTGAAGCAAAGAGATTTTGATGGGATTCCTTGAGCCATGTGGGGTCAGTGATGAAAAACCACAATAGTGAGCGTCCATGAGACCCCCCCCCGGGGTGGTGGCGCTGAATGCACCACTATGACAGAGCAGGGATGAAGTAATTGCGTTTGCCTTCTCCCCATCTACAGGGATCTCACGTACACTGGTAGGATCAACTGCAGAGAGGCATCTGATTATCAGAGTTTGCATAACAAGAGGAGCTCGATGAATAATAGAAGTGGACGCTGAGCATAACCATATGGGCGCCTCAAATATGTCACTGTGACAGCAGCAGAGGAAACAAAAAATACCAGTAATGAAAAGATCCCACAACCCATTCACTGCACAGATGTGATGCACGTCATCTCAAACACATAGCAAACAAACATGACCCAAGATCAAAGGATGCCACATACACCAAGGGTAGTCTTCAGACCTGATGGTACTTGTGGTTCATTTGTGACTTATGGGCCATAAGCTACAGCTTTAAAGGAAATCTGTTGTGGAAGCAAGATGTAGGTTGCCATTGCTAAGCCCCTTCTGGTAGCCTGGCTTCTGTGTGCTTGCAGCTGATGATCTAGAAGAAGTATCCAGCTGGTAAAGACAAGATAGACGTCATAGCTGATCTGCAGGCTACTTCTAGGTCAGCGAGGTCCGGGTCACACTTACAATCCTGTCACTGGCGATAAGTCGATAGCAACAGGATCGCTCTTTAAAGCCAAGAGAAATAGTCATCTGCATCCATGGCAGGAGGGAAGGAGGTCTGGCCAGTGAAAGCAGACCATTCAACCATAGGACCACATATTTTAATTTTACCCTATAGGTTGGTTTTTGATATAAACGTTTCCATATTGAAGAGTGAGGTCACTTTTTATAGTACTGAGCCAACTGGGAGACATAGGAGTGAAACATGGAGCATTGGTGTACTTTAACTCTTTTCCATGGTTGGAAACCAATAAACAAATGTTTTTCAACCGGGGTTCCTCCAGAGGTTACTGGGGGTTCCTTGGGCCATGAGCAATTTGTACCTCTCAGGTCAGTTTAACACCAATTGTTTGCTATCTGTAAGGGTGACATTTTTCTCATTGGCCAGCAATGTAAAAGACATTCTTCCCACTTACCACCACACTAATATTAAGACCAGAACGTTATTTAAAGGGTTCTCCATGTTAAAAATGTCCAGAAAGGCGTCTATATATACATATATTTAAAATTTCCACTTAGTTACTTCCTGTTCATAGCAAAGCACGGCAGATATGCAAAGTATGTATACCAACATTAAAGCTTACTATATGTTAAAGGAGCTCCTGTTGGTTGCATATTGGCCAACCTCCCAGCTTCATACGCTGAGAAAATGTTATTCATAGGTAATATTAGGAGTAGGGAGAGAAGTTTTTGTTCTCCTTTAAGCAACCTGCAGGGCCGGAAGGTGCAGGGGTTTCACATTCACTAATGAGATGTATTTTAATTTCTTGTTCCCCTGCAGCTATTAAATGTACAGATATAAATTATGCATTTACTAAGTTGTCACACAGGTATGGTACAATATGGAGAACCCATTTCCTAGAAAGAGAACCGGTTCATCAGGAGTTCATTATTTTTTTATGTAGCTTTAACTGTTTGAGGAAAATCGGCAGGCTAAGCAGATTCTTAGGTGCCATATTCAGCAATGACAATCATATACGGCTTCCACTTACTGCCACGTCATAGCCACACACATATCCAACTTCATGACAAAGCACTCCTGGGCATTATATTCAAACCAGCAAAAATGTCAGTGTTACTAAGCTGATAATTATTAAAGTCATAAAAGAAATACTTGAGATATACTAAGGTGTGACAACACATGCATGTGATACTGAAAACTACAGAAACCATGAATGGACTCATGTGATATGTGTTGGCAATGCCTAGCAGTATTATTCCCAGGATCCAGGCAACCAAAAGCCTTTTCTTTTACTGTTGATAGAAATGTTCCCATGAACCCTAAATTTGTTTGTTGGTTAATTGGGGGGATTGCCGGTCTCCAGATTTGTTAACCTCTACAAAATGCTCCGGGAATATACAGGCAGCACTTCATTCATGCCAAACCAGTAATGTCATCATGACAGATGGCAACCATTAAACATACATGAAGAATGGCACTCCTACTATAAGGAATATAATGATGGAAGGCTATATCCAGCAAAGGTAATTAGTATGTTAGGACAGCCATTATAGGATATACACACATGCAGGGACACCATATAAAAAAGATTATTCCATGCATAATGAGACCTTGGGTATTGATCGGGTAAATTGTCCACTGGCCCATATTTAGCAAAGGCAATGAGATCTCTGGAGTTCCAAACTCCTTCCGCCTCCCCATGGCCATTTTTGTTGTCACTTATTTTTGTAATTGTACATTACAGGCAATTCAGCAGGAAGCTGAGATGATAATTGGCCCTAAGTCACTGAAGCATTGAATCATACGGAGTACAGTCATGAGTATGGGAGTTCATAGGCTAGATTCTAACCAAGAAAACAGGAATGAGTCTACTCAAACCCCCCTTTATCCTGACCTACTTATACTTACCTTCTAAGAACTCCTGCCTCGCTCCATCTTCCATTGCAGCGCCTGCAAAATACTACTTGTTGGAGCTTACACAGGGGCAATGGCATTTCTCTCTGGGTCATGTCACAGTATTCAGGTTTGATGATTTGGTACCAGACCCGAAGTTTGAACTATCGGGGGAGGTCACAAGCTCTGCAGGATGCACCAAATATTATCCTACAAGGACAGCACTAGCTTAGCCTCCATGTAGATCTGCAGTTGCCGTGGTGATGCACACGTGACCAGCTATGACACCAATCATTTGAAGAATGAAAGTTTGGTGGAGAGTGGACATACGCTCACTGGCAACGGTCCTAAATGTTGCATATATGTTGATGTGCTAGTAGGCTGAATGTATATGAAGTCACTGCAAAAAAAGGACCATAGCATGTTTATTTACAATTATTTAAAAAGAGATTTTCTCTTTTTTGGTAAAGAGTTCAATTTGTGGGGTTAGTTCCGATTCAATAGGTAAAGTGGTTTTATATCTGGTGTAGCCCCACTGCAATCGGCTGCCACGTTATTAAATGTGGTTAATAAGGCAACAAGCTCAATCCCTATGTTCTAAAACAAGCATGTCATGCCACATGCTTTCAATAACTCTTTGCACCCCGGACTGATCTCTGGATAATAAAAGCTACACCTCCTTCAGCTCAATATTTCAAGTGACTCTGGCATCCAGAAACCATTACAAAGAGTCCATTTAAAAGTCCACCCCCTGACCCACTTATATTCCTCTTCGTTCCCCTGATGCACAATACCCTGCAATTGTTTCTCGCTGGAGCTTAGACAGGGGCAAGGGCAATAACGTCTGTCATGTGACAGTATCCAGGCCTGCCATTGCTCAACCTCAATCATTTTGTTTTAAACAAAGCCATCGGGATAATGTATAGAAAGGTTCACATGCCAATGACATTGCATGCCACCTTCCATCGAGCTAGCGTTAAAAATTCCTCAACGTAAAAAGTGACTAAAATTACCCATGGACTCTGGTTGATAGATCACTCACTGGCCACATATATATCTATCTGGTCCCTGGCACCAACTCTGCCATGAAGGCTTGCCCAGTCACTGTAGCAGCATGACAAGCAGACAATGGATGAGGAAGATTATCCAATGTCATGTTATTTAGGCAGCATCCCATCCGCCATTCAAATCATGCAACTACCTTCCGATATCCGGCTGTACAAACTTAAAGCGTACCTAAACTCAGAATTTTCACTTTACACAAAGGGTCGTCTATGTAACAATTCTGTTTTCTTTTTTTAAGCGCAACACCCATTTAAAATAAAATAAAATAAAATAAAATAAAATAAAAAAAGGTGCAGCACCGCCCCCTAATTCTCAAACGCCTAGGCAATCGAGAATGAATGGGGGCACATAGCCCGGGAAACCTACGTCACGCATCCTGAGGAGGCTCCTGGGTGCTCCTTCCGGGCATGTTTAGGCATCTCAGGCATGCGCAGAAGAGGCCCTTTCGTCAAAAAGAAAAACAATTGCCTTTTTGTAACCACCGAGGAGACATCTTTGGCATTGGTCAACAAACTCAATCAGTTTTGGACGGTGCCCATTTGTACAAGTCAGCTATACCATCTTGCTAGATTTTTAAGCAAATGCATTTTTAATAATGCCAACCAACAGGGTCAAACCACTTGGTAAATGCTAGAACTTAGGTGAAGAGATAGCAGTGAACTCTTGAAGGTTCTAGGTGTTTCAATACATTGGTATTAATAAAAAAAAAAAAAAAAGTCAAACATTCAGTCAAGCAAGATAAATCATCTAGCTGGATTTTAAGCAATGAAAATTTCGAGATGCCAACCAGCAAGGGTAGGACCTCATTGTAAAGGCTGGAACTCAGGTGGGGAGATCCCTGGAGAACAACCATGAAAAGTTCTAGGTGTAGCAACCAGCTAGAATTGTTTGAACATCTCACACAGTTTTCGATAGTGCCCAACTGGTACAAGCTCAAACAAACAAGGAAGTAAAACCATCTTGCTGTATTTTAAACAAATACTATTTTTGATGACGCCAAGCAAAATGCTAGGAGCTCAATGTAAAGGCTGGAACTCAGGTGAGCAGATCTCACAGGTGAAACCCCTGAAGGTTCTAGGTGTATGAGGTCGCTAGCATTGGTCAAAAAATCTCAACCAGTTTTGGATGGTGCCCATTTGTACTAATCCATCAACCAAGCTAAACTGTCTTGCCTGATTTTAAGCAATGACAATTCAGATGATGACAACCAACCGGGTAAGACTTTACTGTATCAGCTGGAATGCAGTTGAGGAGATCTCGGCAGTGAAGCCTTTAAAGGTTCTAGGTGTATTAACATGCTGACATTGGTCAAAAACCCCAACCAATTTTGGATGGTGCCTATCTGTACAAATCCATTAACTAAGCCTTAACCATCTTGCTGGATTTCAGCCAATAAAAATGTTTTATAATAATGCCAACCAACAGGTTCTGACCTCGTTGTACCATTTG
This sequence comes from Pyxicephalus adspersus, assembly GCF_032062135.1. Taxonomy (NCBI): domain Eukaryota; kingdom Metazoa; phylum Chordata; class Amphibia; order Anura; family Pyxicephalidae; genus Pyxicephalus; species Pyxicephalus adspersus. The sequence continues at coordinate 9,926,094 of NC_092862.1, read as the reverse complement.
GAATTTAGGTGAAAACATCTCAGAATTGGAACCCTTAAAGGTTCTATCTAGGTGTATCAACCTGCCGTCATAAGTCAAAAACCCCAACCAGTTTTAGATGGCGCCCGTCTGTTCTAATTTTAATGTTTTTCTGGATTTTGATGTTGCCAACCAGCAGGGTCAGACCCCATTGTACCATAAGGAAGTCAGGTGAGGAGATCCCAGCAGTGGAAGGTTCTAGGTGTATCAACCAACTGGTATCAGTCAAAACCCCTCACCAGATTTAAATTGGGGGGGGGGGTTGGGCGTCAGCAAAATAGACAAGCCAAAAAGTTGGCATGAAATGAAACACAGCGTCTGACACATACATGAAAAAAAAGTGCGGAAGGTAATAAAAGGAAAGACAAGCAACATACCAAGAGCGTGGTCTAATTAATGCCAGAGGGAAGATGAACAGAAAAAACGAGCACAGGAAAGTAATGTATGTTATGTATGTAATGTATGTAAGTTATGCGTGGAAAAAGGCAACTTTTACATACCAGAAAGATGATCACAAGGCAGGAAAAGGTGCACAGTATACATGACAAAAGGATGCTACATACACGAGTAATACATATTGTCCATAGAAAAGCATGATGCACCCATTCTATAAAGAGGGAACAGATTGGAAAATACATGGATCCCACGGATACATACATGAGAGGACGATAAATAAGAATGTAGAACAAAACGCATGTTACATATGAAAAGTTGGGGGGGGGTAGCAGAAGGGAGTGGACAGAAATTGCATTTATAGCGGATATACATGCCAAGAACATGATCATACAAAGCCAGCTAATATTTGAAAAGGAATGATGGAACACACACAAGACCTTATCACAGAACATATACATGCATATAAGAATAACAGTACACATACATGTATCTAACGAACAGTCACAGAATGACCAGACATGTACATAGAAGAAGCAGCTAGACATACATGTAGGAAAGAGCAACACCAGGCAAGATGGCATCATGCATACATACATGTATAAACGACAGCACACACACGTCAGGAAAAGTCATACAGGAAAAGTCATACACGATAAGATGACCGTATACATATATAATAGGAAGAGCCATACATGAATGAATGAATGACAGGACACATGCATATATGTCAGGAAATCTCATAGAAGATGACAGTGTACATATAGGATAGGAAGGGCCACACATTATAAGATGACAGCATGCATACATACAAGTCATTGGGGAGTGAAACATACATGCATACATGTCAGGGGGGAATAGCACATGATAGAATGAGAATATGCATACATACATGTCAGGGGAGAGTTATACTTACCGGTATGTATAAATGTTGGGAGGGAGTCACGCATACAAACATGAACATAAAATGACAGCCTACATATATGACAGGAAGAGACACATGCATGAATGGCAGGACACAGAGATACATGTGAAGAAGTGTCACACATGATAGAATGACAACCCACATACATACATGTCAGGGGGGTCACACATGATAGAATGACAACACACATACATACATGTCAGGGGCAGGGGTGTGTACATACATGTCAAGGAGATACAGAACACATACAAACATCTGGAGCCACAGAAAACATACATGTCAGCAGCCGACCAATGGAGAGCTAGCCATTTACAAATGACTAAGGATACACATGTATGTTACATATATGATGAGGACAGTACAGTCAGAACATACAGAACACATATCAGCAGAATGGCAGCACATGCATGTGAGTTAGACATGCACATATGAGGAAGTCATGTATGACATGGGCAGTACATACATGATGAGGTCACCACACATAGGATGTACAGAACATATAGTGGGCTCGGTCCATAGAGCCGCACACAGGATACATACATGTCAGTGGGCGCAGCACTCTCTGTGTGTGTCACTCAGTGTCTCCCTCTCAGGGATATTCACCGCTTCATTCACCTCCAGCTCTGCTCCCCGCAGCCTGACTCATTCCTCCCCACCAAGAGCCGGACCATTCCCTCAGCGCTGTGCGTTCTATGGCGGCTCTCTGTCCTCCTCACACACCATCCAGCCCGCCGCCTGGCTGCCAACAGGGAGCGCGCACCGCGGGGACACAGCACCGCCGCACGGGAGCGCGCCCTCTGCTCCGTCCCCTCCTCCTGATGGGGAGAGCTGAGAGAGGAGAGCGCGCGCTCACCTGCCTGACAACAAGAAAGAGCGGGAGGGAGGATGCGCGTTCTCGCGAAAAGGGTCCTTCATTCACTTTCTGGTCACATCCTCACATAGCTGTGTGCTGGCTGTATAGACACTCATATATCATTCTATATAGAGATGTGAATGTCACACAATACCTCCACGCAACTATATACTGTATGTAAACCCCAGATATTATTATTATATATAAATATAGATGTAAAATGTCCTAATAAACAAGCACATATTCTGTATATATATTTATATTCATGCCCCGGATCCACTCACAGACTGTTGGTTACAGTAAATAGCGGACATAGCCAACAGCAACCACTGTGCAGAACTGACTTGGGGCCCCTTCTTGGCTGAGAAGGGCCTGGGGCCCTCATTCGATGTCAGACATTGCACCTCCCTGGTTATAGTACCTATACAGTCCATACATTATTCCTTGTTCACAATGCTTTCCCCAAATTAAAGCATATTCAAAGCCAAAGCATACCATAGGTTTGGGAAGGGTTAAGGGTTCCAGATTATATTTTGGGGAAATTTACCCTCACTTCCTGTCCCAGAGAGGCTCCAGGAAGTTAAAGGAAATCTGTAAAAGATGAAGGGAAGTCCTCTCCTAGGGTGACTTAGTAGTTTAGATATTTTCTTATGTTTTAGTCAATAAAGACATCAAATCTAAAGTAATATATGAAAAATGGGGCATTTTTGATTAATATTTGGCCTATATGTTGAAGTGTTCCATAGCAACCACCAGCCATGGCAGCTCCCTATGGCGGCTCTGCGGGTTGTTAGTGTTGACATCGCGAAGAGCTCCCATTGGCTTGTAAGGGAACGCTCCCTAACAACCACCAGCCATGGCAGCCCCATACGGCGGCTGTGCGGGTTGTAGTTGTGTTAATGTTGCGTGAATTTCCCATTTGCTTGTAAGAGAGCGCTCCCTAGCAACCACCAGCCATGGCAGCCCCGTACGGCTGTGCAGGTTGTAGTTGTGTTGATATTGCAGAGAGTTCCCATTGATTTGGTAGGGAGCGCTCCCAGCTGAACATTGGCTCTGCCGGTTGATAGGTGCATGGCAGTAACCAAGTAAATAAATTAAAATGAAGACATTGAGGCCTACTCTGTTTATTATTGTGCACTTCGTATTGTGTTAAACTACATGCATGATATAAAGCGTGCACATTTGTGTTTGTTTTGTCATAATGTTTAGGTATTAGAAGCCCTTGGAAATTTATGACAACTCACACAAGTGCATGTTTAGTGCATTTTTAATGCATTTTCATGCATTCAAGCCAGTCCTTAAGCGCTACCTCTGGATACCTACTATATGCACACATACCACTCAAAGAAATATGGCTACTGGACAGAGAGCTTTGTTTCTGAGACGCAGATCAAAGCAGGCACAAAGACGCAAAAAAATGCAACAACAAATTGCATATAACCCACACCTAGATGTCTATAGGGTGCCTTAGGGATCCTTATTCCCAGTCACATGACTTATTGGACTGGAATTGTCATTGGGATCCCTATTCCAAATATGTAAATACAATCAGCTATGCCAGGCAATTTTTCAATATGGTGCCTACATTACAGTACACACGCCTGCATATTATTGAGGCAAATTTACTAAGAGCAGATTGATCAGCTTACTAATTTGCTATCATGTTGTTTGCCACAGTTATAAATCAGATTGGCATATTCGCCAAATCCAGACCGTGGGTTCCCAGAAAGCGATCCCATTCAAGTCTATGGAAGCAGTTTAGCAGGAGGCCAGACATGGGATCCTGCATAGATTACAGTACACAAATAGGCAACGCATCCACACAAACTGGTAAACACATGCAAAAATACAAAGCAGTAAACGAGTTCTGCATTGCTTTCTTAAATGGATCTGTCTGAGCATAGCTACACGCTAGGTTCTACGCACATGTTTGCTCGGGTGCATGGCTGCAATCTGCATAATTCATGGGCTTTTTAGGTGCACCTGCCAAGCTGCAGCTTGAGGAGTTTGACAAGTCACTGATAATGGGATTTGTGCTTTTTTATTGGCAGGTTCACTTTAATTTTGCACAGACTGATGTATTATTATGGGCCGCCTAATGCACCAAAAAAAAAAAAAAGATGCTGCCATGTCTCCAATTCTCATTCTCAATTCATCTCATGCAGCTGGAATCTACAAAACAGGATCATGTGAAACCCCGTATTTTTTATGAAAATCCTGCTGAAATGGTGTTCATTTTTAACCTGGATTTAATGCAGTTGGTCTTTCTGAAATGGTCTGGTTGCAATGTTTCCTGAAAGAAATAAACAATCTATATTTTACGCCCTTAAAACCGCTTATTAAATGGTATTTAATTATTCAACAAATATACAATATATCTTTCCACACCCTTTGCCAAAGTCTAAGCCACGTCTATGGGCAGTATAAAACACTTAGGTAAATCTTAACTGAATGATGTGAAGCTTGCTAAAGCACTGCATATATTAAATAACTACCTTCGTTTGCGTCTCAGTGCTGTGGATTTCCTGCAGTCACATTTCCTGCAGGTCACTGCATTCATGCAATTTAGGGATGGTCACATGGCATTCCCCAAAAAGGCTTTACTAATAGTGACAACACTGGCCCATGCCTGTGTATTGTGTGTTGAAATGGCCACCTGCAGTGGCAGTGCAGGCACACATTTGGAGACACTACCAAGAGTTGTCATGCCTAAGTGAGGACTTTTACAGAAGGATCACCAGACATTGCATTACGTAAAATTGTACATTTTTAAAAGTAGGAATCTTCATTTAAAATGTCATTATGCCACGGATCACACCAGACAGGTGATATCCCTTCTGCAAAAAAAAAATACTTTCCTGCCTGTTCACAATGTTCCTTTTCAAGTAGATTTAGCTGCCCATGTGCAGCTCCGTGTAGGATGCTGGGATATGCCGGCAAAGAATTCCAATGCACATGCACTGTAGTTACATCACCCGGCCTGGCCATATATGATGGCTGAAGATCCGACACCTAGAAGAGGACCAGATGAAGAAGGCAACATCTGCGATAGGGGACAGGTGAGTGTAAATTTAAAAATGTGATCAGATAGGTACATTTATTTTGTTGTATAAGGGACATCACTTGTCCCTGCTGCAATAATGAACTTGTCTGGTCACATTTGTGTGTATAGTTCTCCTTTAAAGGCGAGAATTATAGAGATGAAACTCCAGATGTGTACAGAAATCCTTCTTGCTAAAAGCAGATGGTGTTTTTGGCCCTACAATTATCTTAAAAATAACTTCCCAGAATCCACAAGATCACAGGTCCTGAGTAAGTAGGTGAAAATAAGAGAAATTGGTGCATATTCCGTGGTAGATGGGTCATCCACATTCTTCAATATGACTGGTCAAACTGAGATTGCAAATTCAGGGTTGTGGCCACCTAAATCCAATGATTAGAAGGGAAAACGGATTGTATCTTGATGCCTCGGAAGAAAATATAACACATGTTAGCAAAGCCACAAAGGAGCTGGTGACATGGTAATTATAAAACCCACAGAGAAATCAGGCCTACCTATTATGCAAACCAGAAAGGAGATGACTGCTGGCACATCGGATGGGATGAAGAAACCATGAAATTGATTAGTGATACAAACTCCAAAGTGCCATAGTTATTGGTTAACACTATTGAATTATAATGCTGAGATTATGAATTTCTTTCCTAGCAAGGTTGCTGTCTGCATGGAGTTTGTGATATGTGGATGTTTTTCCATAAGTAGACAGGTAGGTTTCATAGTGGCCTATACAAACATATGAATACCTCTCTTAGATCCAGCAAGATATATTAAGTAAGATTTTACAACTACTTGCCAAAATCCTTCCAGTTGGGTTTACACACGTTTGGCCTTCACATTGACTTCTTTGCAGAGTCCAGAGTGTGAGCTTGTATGTCAAAGCTCTCCAGGCATTAGGGGGTAGAGGCTCAGTTTGGAAGATTTTAACAATTAGCTACAAAATGTAGTCTTCATATCCGCATGGATTAGGGGCAGGTGAAGATGGAATGTTCAGGTAAATCCTCACATTACCTAGATTTTATACATCTAAAGGAGATTGTACAATCAATCAGTATTCTATATGGCAAAGCCTTAGGAAAGATTTAGCTTTGAAAAACATTGGCTTCAAATACACTTTTCTGATAATCTTCCTATTATTATTATTATTATTATTATTATTAATAATACACAGGATTTATATAGTGCCAACATATTACGCAGCGCTGTACAATAAAACCTTTATATGAAGGAGGACACCACACTTGATTCCCCACCAGGTCTTTACTTCTGTTTGTGACCCAGATAAGGAGGTCTCCAAACACTTGTACTTCTGATTAGTGCAGCCTTTCTCAACCTTTTTACTTTTGCAATACCTTTTAGGTCTTTAGGGAACTTCTGCTATAATTACTATATCCACAGCTCACACTATGTTAGCATGGTGGCCAGTGAGAAGAATGGCACCCTATACAGATAACCAAAAACATCATTGGAGTCACCTAAACTAACCTCAAAGATGCAAATTTCCCATTGTTTAAAGAACCCCTTGCAACCTCTGCAGGAACCCTAGGGTTGCATGGAATCCTGGTTGAGGAAAATCAAGCCCTCACTGCTGGTGAGAGTACAATACAATCTGCTCCCCCTCCAGGTTTTTACTGCTTTGTGTGACCCCAGTGTCTCCAATCACTTTTACTTCTGGTTGGGGAAATGTACAGTTTAATCCCCCACTGGGTTCTTACTGTTGTATATGACCCTGGTGGGCAGATCTCCAACCACTTTTTCTTCTGGTTAGAGTAAGGTACAATTTGACCCTCCCACGAGGAATTTACTGCTATGTGTAACCCAAGTGGTAAAGTCCTCAACCACTTTTTCTTCTGGATCCCCCATCAGGTCTTCATTGCTATTTGTAACTCTAGCAGGAATATCTCACACAAATTTTACTTCTGGCCTTACAAAACTCATTTGGTGCCCTTATTTAGGGCAGCCCTAATTAATCAGGGTCACTTGGAATCTTAGGAATCCTCCAGTGTCAGATTTATTTCTCGCCTGGTTCTTGCATACTTTGGCATGGACATCACTGGTATGGAAGCAGATGAGTCTCTCATTTCCCTCTCATTCCCAATGACCACTAGTCTACCAATGTGTAAAAGAACATTCTTCTTACTGGCCACCAATGTACAAGCCATTCCTTTTCCTACAAAATAATATTATGAGCAAAAATGTAAAAGAGAGCTACAATAACCACTAGTGCGAGAAGGTCTTTAAAGGTTCTCATATATCCAGGTCATCGTATCGTATAATTCTGGCCAGGAAGTGATGTGAGCGTACACTTCCAATAACTGGAACCATTTCTAGAATTACAATCCAACCCAGATGGCCGCTGCTCTTAAAGGGCTTGTCAGCATTAAATATTATCATTATATAAAGTGTTTTATAGTTTAATAATTAGATATAATATCAAAAAGATCCCCTTTTGGCGGGCAATGTTGCTCTGTGTTTCAGCAGGTCAGCAGAATCCCATTTACCTCGATGGTGCATTGCAGATGATAATACTAAGACTGCATGTAACATGTTCTGCATTTTATTTGGATGCAGCAGATCCAATTCAAGGACTGGAGATTGTATGAGGTTTAGATTTAAGGGGTGTATTTTCTTTACAAACCCATACTTGTCTTTATGTGTACAGTGCACAGCCAGTGATATAGACTTTTAACCTCCCTAGAGGTAACCCTGAGTTTGACTCGGGGTAGAAAAAAGTTGCTAAAAGCGGTAACCCTGAGTCACACTCGGGGTAGATAAATCTATGGAAGGTAATAGTAAATAGAGCCATACCTGATCCGCTGGCGTCCCGCGTAGTCCATCACCGCAATCTCCGTCTTCTTCTCTCTTTTTCCGGCCGGCTTCTGCATCCGATGAGTCACTAAGTCCCGGTGTCCCCTTACTATCAAAGTAAGGGGACACAACCCCGACCACCTAGATGACATTTCTCTAGTTAAATATAGAAACATCACAATTTTAACTTCCTGATTTTATTTTTTCGCCATTATTTATTTGCATTTGTTGAATTTAATGAATAATAAATGAGACTGCAAATTGAACAATACACTGACCACCATTGGTCGTCAATGTAAGGGAACACTACAGTAACCACCCCTTCAAGGGGAAAGTATACTAACCGCCATGGAAAGGGGGCAATTCTCCGCTGGCCACTAATTCCAATAAACACTGCCAAATCACTATCTGCATTTTTGTCCATTATTATTATTTGATGCCATGATTATAACTGAGTGGAAATTTGTAAATATAAACATTTTAATCAGGGGTTCCCTAAAATGTGAAAATTATTTCAGGGTTTCAAAAGGTTCAGAACGGTTAATTGAGAAATGAGTTTTCATTTATCCCTATGCAGGGACAGAAACTATTATGATGCCATTGGTCTATGGGGATATATAAAGAATTCTTTTCAATGAGCAGTGATACAAAGAAAGGCTTATAGCCCTGGCCCTGGCTGTCCCATTATAAGTCCAAAATTGGTGGAGGATCATCTTGTCATGATCACGGAGAGAAATAATAGGTGGATAAGAGTATATTTTGCAGAGATTGAACATTTTAAACAATTTAGTGGAGTTCCACCTAAAGAAAAAGATTCTAGTTATTTAATTTAGGCAATCTGGGCAATAAATCTGACATATAGTGTAAATGTCAATGAATAGGGCTTAGTGACATGTAGCAAGCTGATCAGCAGGCGAGGTTGTTGATACAGAGGGCTCAGTGCTGGCAGCGGGCTACACATTATGTTATTGTAAGGCAGTGACACAGAACAGCCAAGATATTCCATAACGCTGTGTGAGGTCATCCCTCTGAGTGAACCCATGCAGAACACATCTCTTATGTGACAACTCTCCCTGCAAAGCAGGATCTGCACAGTCCTGGATCAGCAAATGCTGCAGCCCCCTGTCCTATCCAGCTATAAATTTGCTGAGCACTTATGATTGATAATTCTGGCCAGGAAGTGATGTGAGCGTACACTTCCAATAACTGGAACCATTTCCAGAATTACAATCCAACCCAGATGGCCGCTGCTCTTAAAGGGCTTGTCAGCATTAAATATTATCATTATATAAAGTGTTTCATAATTTAATAATTAGATATAATATCAAAAAGATCCCCTTTTGGCCTCTTAAAGGGCTTGTCAGCATTAAATATTATCATTATATAAAGTGTTTCATAATTTAATAATTAGATATAATATCAAAAAGATCCCCTTTTGGCAGGCAATGTTGCTCTGTGTTTCAGCAGGTCAGCAGAATCCCATTTACCTCGATGGTGCATTGCAGATGATAATACTAACACTGCATGTAACATGTTCTGCATTTTATTTGGATGCAGCAGATCCAATTCAAGGACTGGAGAGTGTATGAGGTTTAGATTTAAGGGCTGTATTTTCTTTACAAACCCATACTTGTCCTTATGTGTACAGTGCACAGCCAGTGATATAGACTTTTAACCTCCCTAGAGGTAACCCTGAGTTTGAAAGGAAGAATGATCCTCAGGCTGCGGGCAGGAGGAAACATTTTCTCAGTCTCCTTCTCCAGCAAACACTATACAACTTCGTAGGAATTCACAAGCTGAGAAGATGCAGCAGGGAATGACTTGTGAAAGTATACAAAAAGTAAACAAAAAAGCGAAATAAGAACCAGCATTCACATGACATTAGAGTTTGGATAATGATAGCTGCATCCTTCTAAAGGAGAAAACAGATGAAGGCCTTGTCAGGGGGAGTACTGTGATCTCTATAATATTATTATTAATAATAATAATATTAATAAACAGGATTTTATTAGCACCAACATATTATGCGCCCTGTACATTATTAGGGCCTGCAAATGACGGACAGACAGTGACGCAGGAAGAGGAGAGGACCCTGCCCAAAAGAGCTTATAATCTAAAAGGTGGAGGAAGTACAGTATTAGCTAAAAATACATAGATATATGATGCTTACACATTGCATGGCATGCATGAACCTAACATGAAGAATGTAAGTGATGCTAGCTCCACTTTTGGTTATTTTAGTGTTTCCTGAACTTTTTAACAAAGGGGAACTCTTGAAATAACTTTCAGGTCTTTAGGGGTCCCACTGCTATTATTACTATATCCACAGCTCACAGTATATTAGTGTGGTGATCAGTGATGATTCCTTTTACATTGCTGGCTTTTAGGAAGAATGTCCCCCGTACAGATATCCAAAAAGATTATTGGTGTCGCTTAAACTGACCTGAGAGGAACAAATTGCTCATTGCTTAAGGAACCCCTTGTAACCTTTGAAGGAACCCTGGTTAAGCATCACTGGGTTTTAAATATACACTCTTTCGGAGGTCATCACAGGTATAAAGGTCACCCTAATACAGTAAATATTTTGACATTACTACCCATAATTAAATTAATTATAGATCATTTACACTGGTTTATTAGCACAGGATTTGGTTACATCCTGACTGTTGAGTCATCTTATTTATGTATTATGGATATGGACAAATTTCATCCATAACACAAGACTGGATTAGCTTGATTTATATTACACTAGTATCATCTCGTTGTCTCTGTTTTATCACAAGTCACTCCCAAATGAACATGCCTCAGAATATATAACCCCTTTTTCAAAGCCCAAAGCCCTTTGTCCCTCAATCCTCTGTTGATTATACTGCATTGTGCAAAGTATAACTACTTTTTTATTGGAAGTCAAAAAAATATACCAGTATATCACACATTTAATGTCCTAATTTTACATCCTTTCCATCAGTCCATCTACGTGCTTAATTAGCCTCTATAAATGCCTTCTATCTTGTGGCTACAATTCCTGCTCTAATCAGAATATCCTCATTTGTAGCCACCCTGGACTACAAATGTAAACAACCACATTCATGCTAGACAATACAATAAATCATGGGAAATGTAGTTATCTTATAGGCAAGAGGCTGATATTGCAGCCTTTCTCCTGCCTTTTAGTGTTCAGCTAAGAATATTGATATTGCATTGGCAGTCTCTATACCAGCATTTCTCAACCCAGGGGTCCTTCTCCTGACCCCACTCGGGGATGCACCGACCAGAGCTGTGGACTCCCAAAATTTTCTAGCGGACCACCGGTCCCTTGAGCAATAAGAAATTTGTGCCTCTCAGGTCAGTTTAAGTGACACCAATGACCATTTGTCCAGCAATGTAACGGCCATTCTTTCTACTGACCATCATGCTAATGTACTGTGAACTGTGGATATAGTATTTATAGCAGGGGTTCCCTGAAGACCTGAAAGTTATTTCAAGGGTTGATAAAGGCTGCTCTACAGATATTGAATGTATAAATTATAATTTAAATATATATATATATATATATATATATATATATTAGATATTTCCCTATGTCATCTCCCTCCCCACCACCCTCATTAATTTTGGTGACAATGTTCAGAAGCCTACTTTAGCTCTGTTAGGCTACGTACACATGTCAGATGATTCTCCCCCGATTATCGCCTCAGGGCTGCTATCAGATGTGAATCTGACGCATGTACAGCGCTCGTCTGACGTCGTTCATGGATCTGTCCAGAAGGAGTCGTGAGTGATGAACGACTGCAATACAAGTGAAGGGGAGAGCCGGGTGCTGCTCTTTCATTCTCCCCCTCCTCTCTCCATAGAGCAGTATGATGCTGTATGTACAGTGCTCACTCATGCATTGTTCGGTCTTTAGTCATTGGAAAGGACTGTGAAAGATCCTAACGTGTGTATGCACCTCCACCCCATGCACCCAGAGCTGGGGAAATATGAAGGGACCCAGTGGTCATGTTACCTTTGCTATAAATATTAAAAAAAAACAGGTCATTTTAGTGACATTTGTGTGATATTTTTTTGGCAGGAGATCAGCTTTAATTTCCTATTTGCAAATAAGTATTTTTTGTCAAATCTAGCAGCAGATCACCTGATTTACAATGCAATTTGCTCACCTGCTCACTTCCAGGTTTGTTTACCTGCACACAACTGTTCTTATAATACCATTATTTGTTAGCTACATCCGTGTGAAATTTGAGTTTCACATTAAACGACTCTGCCGCATGTATGTACAGATTAGTATGACTTAACAGTCATGTCTCACTAATTTCTAGTATGTTGAACATGTATTGCCTGTGTGAACAACTCTCCTAATTACTGGATTAGGGACTAAGCAATAATACTCTAACACTGCATGCTGTGCTGGGACTGCGGCTCCTATAATTATTTCTCCTTGCTATACTGTGCACACATGGTGCTTCGTCAATATGTAAAGAACGTATAACGTATCAACACCTCCAGGGTGATTTTACAAACCTACACAGTATACATTGATAGGACGTAGTGCCATTTATAACATTTGGTTAAACCCCAGCTACTGCTTTAAGCTGAATTCCAGGTAGATATAAATGGCACAGATCAATGCCAAATATTAATAATATATCCAAGGAAAGCAGTGTATGTACCTGGATGTGACTTTATATCAGCCTCTTACAATCCCCTCTACATTTTGCACTTCTGAACTTATATTGGGGAGCAAGCAGCAGCAAAATGGTCCAACCAGGTGTGCTAAAGTAAAAGGAGATTACTGGGGAGAAAGCAATGTGGAAGAATGATGTGCTCATCATGTTTTTGCTGCTTCTGTCTTCACTGCCCAGTCACAGGGTAGGGGTGGAGGAGACCTGTAAGCTAAACTGCAATTGCAGCAGAGAAATCTCAAGTCTTCTGCCCTGCTAGGTAAGATGATGATATGCAACAGGGCTGTGTGAATCTCAGGTAAAATAAAAATAGCTTTTGTGGGGCTCCATGGAAAGGCCAGCTAAACCCCGAGGACTGCAGATAACATCAGGAGAGCAACTTATCTGCAGGGCTCCATTGCCACTTTGACAGTTTCCTAATTGAAGCCACACTGACACTTATTAGGGCATGGGGGGTGATGATGATGATGGAGACATTGACAGTCTTGTAAAGAGGGTTTGGGGACAAATCAGACAATACATTGAGGGTCTGTAATCATTAAACCTCAAATTGGAACTCCAGGCAAACCTCCAAACACACAGATAAAATGCATATATCATTTACACAGTTCTGCCATAAAGAAAAGTCATGTCTGACAAGGCACAAGACCTGCTTTTCTCTACTTCAGGTAATGTGCACCTGTTCCAAGGCTGCAGTATGTACATAGCACCTGATTTATTAAAGCTCTCCAAGGCTGGGGAGAATACACTTTCATCAGTGATGCTGGGTGATCCAGCAAACCTGGAACTTCAAATGGCTAAAAAAAAAAAAAAAAAAAACCCATTCCAGGTTTGCTGGATCACCCAGCTTCACTGATGAAAGTGTTTCCACTCCAGCCTTGAAGATCTTTATTAAATCAGGCCCAATGTACATATTCAAGCTATAGACAAATATACAATATATATTGTGCATATTCACCTTATATCTAAATTTAGTCAAAGGAGCGGGGTAATAAATCAGGCCCATATGCTTAACAAGTAGTATAAGAGATTTGAGGGCTTGTTCACACCAGCTTGGTCTGCTGTGGTGCATTAATAGTTGGCTCTTGCTATAACCTGCATCATATTAGGGTAGTCAATTTACCGAAATAGAATTATCAATGCACCAGATATGACCAATACGAATGTCAAGTTGTGCCAAAATTTTCTGCTTTTAGTACCCTAACAAATATGATTCATAATGCAAAACTAAACATACATCCTGAATTTTAAAGATATAAGATAACAATATTTTTCTGTAAACTGGGGATTTTTTTTTAGAGAAAGAAGAAACTAGACAAATATTTTATAATGATATTTGTTCTTTATAACTTGCTGAGAAGTGAAGTTACTTTTTAAATACTCCCAGTTGTGTCATGCTACAATGTCACCAATTCTTGTGATCTGACAAACCTCACTCTTCCGAATATTATTATTTCAACCCAAGAATGTCTCCATTCTGTGCCTGGGTGATGAGCACCCTTTAGGAATAGAAAAAAGCAGTGAGTTTGTTTATAAAGGGAAATAATTAAATTCTCAGCATGAATAGCAGATCACCAAATCACCATTAAACAGCTCGCATCCCTCGAATTTCTCAAAACAGAACAGAGCAATATAATTTGATAATTATCCTTTATTTTATCTCCTTCCACAATGGCATGCAATTTCTAATTACATTCCAATCCTAAAAGGTGTATCTTTTTTAGATTTACAGTAAATACAGATTGCCAATATGTTTTTTTTCTTCCTTAGTAAAAAAAAAAAAGGCATATTTGTTCTAAGGCATAAATAATATAATTTTCATAAACTTTAATATGAGTCAGAGTGGTGCACTATGGTGGCGGCAGCACAATGAAGAGTGCAACAATTGTTCTTTATAGTGCAGAAGTCTGACTTATACATAGGTATAACTGGAGTCAATGCCCCCTACCCAAGAAAATATGGTATGTCCCCCATCCTTATCCAAAATTAACAGCCACAGTGCACTATGCTCTCTTTTTGTCAAACCTATCACAGAAGCCAGGGCTGCCATTAAAATTTCTGGGCCCTATACTAGGTAAACTTTCTACGCCCCCCTCCCTCTTGCCTAGAAGTTCCAGACATTGCAAAAGTCTGGTCAAGGGTCTGAGCAAGGGAGCTAGGTGAAAGTGCAGCCTGACCCTCCATTTGCACCTGACTCCCTTGCTGGAAAGCTAGGACCAAGTGGAAGCAAACCAGCCAGGGGGTCTTGAAAATATCTCATGCCCTACAGGAAGTCTGGGGCTCCTGTGGTAGCTGAAATCAGGCCCAATAAATTGGTTGGGTCCCGCACTATAGTACTGATTGTACCCATCTGATGGTAGCCAGCGCTAGTGCAACCTGCAGATCCGTGGGCCTTTCCTTTCTCCCCACAATGAAGGTTACACCCTTGGTGCAAAGGACAAAAGCATGTAACTCACAGCACAGAGAGCTGCCATTCAGCCAAAGATCCCCACCAGGGAAGAATACCCACTAAGCAAAAATCTACTCCCTCCACATCAGGGGTGCCAAATCTGGCCCGCAAGGTCAGTTTGTTTGGCCCCCCCGAGGATTTTGGAAAATGAATGGCATCTGGCTCGCCTGCCCCCCACTGCTTCTGCAGCGAGTGATGCCGCTACTACAATTCACGGCTTCACTGCGTCTATAGAGCAACAGCCTGTTCTGTTCTATAGACGCAAGTATTGCCGGGAATTGTAGTCTCGGCATCACTCGCGTCTATAGAACAGCTCTCCGCCTATGCGGCTCCGCATTGGGCAGTACTATAGACGCAAGTAATGCTGGGAATTGTAGTCTCAGCATCACTTGTCCTCTGTTTCTCTTCCCAGATCGGTCACTGTTCCAAGCTCACAGCTGGTGAAATACAATGACTCCATTCAGATCTGCAGGAAACAAAAAATAAATTACACGGTAATCATCTGCTTTAGGATGTGTGAAACCATCAAAAAGGGATGTCACTCTTTTCTGTCTCTTTTGTAAATAACTTTCTTTTTCTTTTCCAACAAAAGAGTTTTGAAGATATCAGATATGAGCACATAATTTGTGTAACATTCATTTCATTATTTGGTGTCAATTGATTAACAGTTGTGCCATCTTTAACCAAATCTATTCAAGAACTGTAGCTAGGGGTCAATTAGTGCTTACATTGCATTGCCAAGTAATAAAGCTGTGTTGATACAGTCATCTGGTTACAGTCAGCTTTGACCTAGGACAGGGGCATCTAACTCTGTCCCGCAGGCCAAATCTGGCCCTCAAGGGCCTTTTTTTTGCCCCCCAAAGAATTCCCAAAAATCAACTACATCTAGCCCGCCCGCGTCACTACCTCACACCATCTTTTTCAAAACATGTAATACATAGACATTATTCCTGTACACCCATCATGTGACACAAAGCCTAGGCAATGATCACATGGTGCCTGACTACCAGCGGCATTGTGTTTGTTTCAATCCATTGGAGACTGCATAGTGTAATATTTAGTGTCAGACAAACTTGTGATGTGAGAGGATGAACAACACAGCGTGCATAGATAGAAATTTGTATTTTCAACCCTAAAGTGTGTGTATAGGGGTTTGTTTTTGTTAATTATGGATGAAGTAGTAAACTTCCCCAATTTTTTTAATAAATTTCAACTTTGGATCCCCCGACTTGGTCGAAGTTTTTAATTTCGGCCCTCTGTGTATTTGAGTTTGACACCCCTGGCCTACATCCTTTATTTATTTCTTCTTTATTCCAGTACATCCATTGTCCACTGCTTCCATCTTGTACATTTTCTGCTTCTTACTTCTAGAACCATGTCACATCTCTTGGACCACTCAATCATGCACCCTTCTTGCATTGTTCAGCCCTGCACCCAGTCTTGCATTACCTACCTAGAAACATAGCCTTGTGCCACTCACCTCTGCACACCTCCTGAACTGATCAGAATTGCACCTAGCCTTGCACCACTCAGTTTTAAACTCCTCCTGCATTACTCAGCCCTGCACCCAGCCTTGCATTACCTACCTTGAAACATAGCCTTGTACTGATCACCTCTGCACACCTCCTGAACTGATCAGTACTGCACCTAGCCTTGCACCATTCTTGCATTACTCAGCTCTGCATCCAGCCTTGCACCATTCTTGCATTACTCAGCTCTGCATCCAGCCTTGCAATGTTTACCCTGCAACTCTTCTTATGAACATATCATTTCCATTCTTAATAGGAAGCTACCACTTGCTGCTTGCTGGCTCCTGCCCATGCCGCTGTCTTGATTTTCTATTTGGAGCTGGAGGCAGAACAGACTGCTTTGTGTGATGATGGGCACCATGGGCTCCAGTCAAAATATCTGCTGCAACTTATGGACCTGTACCCTAGATCTCCACTTTCCCCAGATTCGCTGCTAACCCAAGGGTCAAGGGGCTGATAGGTAGGCCTTTGGAGCTCCTCCTACATAGTACCTGGATACCTAAGAGCTGTGCATATGGTTACAAAATAAAATATTTGGTTTCATTGGCCTTTATAAATATTACTTCTTTAAAGAATTCATAAAATATATTTTATTTGTGTGCGTATTTGGCATCTTGTTCTTCAGTAAAACTGCATGACGAGTAATCTTATTATTTTACCAATGAGTTCCTGCAAAATCTGCCTTGGCTGCATATCTTCAGTGTCATCCAATGGCTACATACAGTATAATTGAAACCAGACTGTTATAGACTTTCACACATGTCTGCATTTATCTCCGAGAAATCAGGATCATCTGAGTTCATGCAGCCCAACAAAAGCCTTCTAGATCCTCTTCCTGCAACAAGTCTTTTACAACTTAACTTACAAGTAAGTGTACAAGTAACGAAGAATTCTTTTTTATTTTAACTTGCGCAGTCCAGCACTTAAACAAATAAAATATAAAGTCACATGCTAAATTTACTGACTCATCGTTTCCTGTGTGTTTTTTCATTCCATGTGTTTTTTATGTAGTAATTGAAACTCAAACTTTCCATGCACCAGCTGTTTCCTCAATAAAGCCACAGAAGGGGCTGATATTAGAATCAATGAGGACACCCCTTTAAGATAATTACTGGTATCAATTTTGAAAGACTCATCTGAATCAAATGGGTTCCCATATTTAAATTGAACCGGTAATTTGGAAAAGCTGCACATACCTGCTGAACTACCATGATGAAGAGAGTAAGCACTGTGCAAGCTCCAAGTTGTAAATTAGAGCTTACATAGGTCTGGGGAACTTCTCCTCGCCCTCATATAACAGTGCTAGGTACCTCAGTGAGCAATAATCATGCGCCAGTGCTATCATTATTATTGAACAGTATTTATATAATGCCAACATATTATGCAGCGCTGTACATTAGATAGGGGTTACAAATGACAGACATACAGACATGGACACAAGAGAAGGAAAGGACCCTGCTCCAAAGAGCTTACAATCTAATGTCATGTGGGGGAATGGGGATGAAGTCATATGCTCCTCTAGAACTCAGAAATACCATGTATTTTTTTTTTAAAGTCAACTGTGCAATAGAAAATTAGAGGTAAGCATAGCTTGTGATAGGGTTGTCATTAAAATAAACTTGTTATTTTACATTCATTGGTCACTGTATGTTATACCTTAGCAAATAGAATTAGAAATTGGATAAAATTATGGACAAAATTATTTATACCCCAACAGCTTTTTAGTAAAACCAGCTAATAAGTAAAAAGATAAAAGGAATGATTAATAAGGAAGGGCTTGCTTTTCCTGGCGGCCTTAAATCCCGCTTGTGTTTGTGGTGCCTTGCAGCATTCATCTGTTGATTCGCTGGTGTGTTCCCAGCTAAATGAGCTCTCTTTTGTCAGCATAACACCGGTGATCGGGCGGCTTCTCCAGAGGCCTCTTTGGCTAAGTAATATTTAAAAAGCTCTCCATAGGCTCGGCATGCGGTAATGCAGCCGTCTAAATATTGTAGCATAGCTCATTGTGTGTTCTAACAATTATGGTTATAAGTGGGAGTATTGATTGCCGCATCAATCTGTTGCTCCAGGAAAAGCATATATAGTGGCTGAATGTTCAATATAATTTAAACAGATTGCTTTAGTAAGGATCAATTCTGTTTAGAAAGAACATTATATACAGAGAGGAATCCAACATGAATCAAGATCATTTGGTGTATTGTATATCCAAGTCCAAGCGTTCTGAAATAACATGACATGGCACATTTGTTGTTTGGCACATTGAATGTTTTGCAACATTATCAACCCAATATCGATGTGATATTATTTTATTGCTTTAGTGAACATCACATGTGCTCAGTCTCTTTATTTTTTTTTTTTAATAAATATTTCTTGAGTTGGGTATGTTGGGTCACTTGCTTTTAATTTAGCAATATTGTTCATCACCAGTAGATGGCACTTTGTCCTCATTTAAAGTGTGTAACAATAGCAATAGATGGCAAGTTTGTTATACATAATATATGAGGATACAGCACCATCTAGTCATGTGATTTGAGTATAAACCAAGATTCTTTTTCTTTTCTTGCATTATCAAAAAAAAAAAAAATAAATTCTGGGGGGCTCTGTTCCTAAAATTAGCTTTTTCCTGCTCCCCCTGATTTCTATATTTTGATTGTTTTATCATTGTAATGGGAAAGTAAGAGGGGGAGAGTTAGAGCTTACCTTCTGAATCTGCAGTGTGGATTTATATAATTCAGTGGCCCTTTTTTAAGTCTTCTAAGATGCCAACAGGGATAAGTAGTGGTACTTTAAAGAACATCCAGGTGCTTGTTTTATAATCCTAATCACAGTTTGTTAAGTTTATCCCTAGCACAGGTGTATGTTATTTTTTGAGCACAATGAATGAATCATTTCCATAGCCAGAGCTGAGTTTTTTTCACAGGGTCTAAATAATAATCATTTAAAATAAGAGGTCACCTACCGACTCCATAATGAATCTCTAGAGGAAAAACTCGAGAGCCTGGACGCTGATGATCGCATGTCTCAGCTGTCACCGCCTGCAAATGACCTGTAGCACAAGCAAGAGAAGGATTATTACACAATGGTTCCAAATTACGGCAATTTGCTTGTTTTCATGCAGCTGACGGGATGCTTTTGAAAAACATAAAGAATGACTCATGATATTTAATGGGAATCGAGTTTCAATGGGCACAAGGATGAAGTTATGATATTACAAATGAGTACAAATGATTGCTGCCGTTTTTATCATCCCCCTCGCTAGGTTAACATCATGATGCGGTGCATTTGGCACACATCTTGCACAGGGATTATGGGAGATCTAGGATTTAGAGGAAATTAAGGACAGGTTTAAATAAGGATGAAATAAAATTATTTGTATTAAGGAAAATCAAAATGTAAAACTTAAAACACAAAACTCTAGGCAGATATAAAAAATCTAAATAAATGCAAATCTTTAATTTACTTGGGGCCATTACAGCCTTTAGTAGCAGGTTCAACCACAGTTCCATTCTCTCATTTAAGTGAATGAGGGAGGTGGGGAACCATTTTTTGCATAAGGCTATGTGCAAAGGTCGTTTGCAGCTCCAGGGCATACAGCAGCAGTATCCTGTGCACCCAGGAGTGTCAAACCCTGCAGTTTTTAACTGCAGGTGTGGAAGGGCCCTAATGCCTCAGTAAACTAATTATTTTCAGTTCTTGTACCTATAGTCCTATCGTTCCTATAGTCCCTGTATTGCAAGGCTGAAGTGTAAGAGAATAAAGCAATACAAGGATCTAATCAGTTTACATGCTGACAAAAAAGCATACTGATGGAGAGAGAGGAGTAAGAGACAAGTCAATCACTGCGCTGCTTTTCCTTTCACTGTCCAATCACAGACTTTGGCACTTTGGCACTTTAGACTAAATCTGAATTTTTGCAGCAAAAGCTAGTTTGGTGTTTAAAAACACAATGCCAAAATAAGGCTTGGCCCTTGCATGCAGCCTTGACCAGGAAAGAGAGGACAGTGAGCATTCTCTCTACCTTTCTGTACCAAAACCAAGCCATGTGTTCCTAGCACAGGTAAATGTCTCTAACATAGTCTAAGGCAAATTCTGGGGACAAGCCAACTAACCTTCCAATATGTTTCTGAGATTTAGGAAAAACCCCACACAAGCACAGAGAGAACACAAAGTCTATGTAGATAATGTTGTAGGCAAGATTAAAACACAAGAGTATAGTGTTCCAATGCAAGAGTTTCAGCCAGGTGCAAAGTGTGCCACTACACAGGGGCCCTGAAAACTCCTCAGCCAGCAGGGACCCCCACAATAGCTTGCATGGTCTTTTGTCTGCCTTGTCTTTTGCACCATATATCCATCCATCCCTTGGTGCCAGGTTAGGGAAGCATCATGTGCACCCCAGTCTGTGAATACATTCTCCCAGCAATTCCCATGGTGGCATCTTCTTACCCTCCAAACTGCCTAAATTTGAGGACTTTTACTGAGGTGTTGTGGGGCCCAACTAGTTAGTTCTGCAAACCTTTGGCTCCGTTCGCCACAGGTCCCAGCCTTTGAGCCACCATACCACCCCATTGACTGGTTGGATTGTTCAGTCAGTTTGGGTTTTGCAGAATTGAGCCAACCTGTTGCAAACCGAACACGTGCAGATCCCCTTACTAATCATTAACGATTACTTTTAAAGAGAACATGTTTCTTTTCCACATTCAAAACAAATAAAATCAGGCTAATTGGTTTTATATAATATGCCTCATTTTGCTGGGAAGAATGCAAAATAATGTGAATTGTTCTGAACTTGAGGAGGAAAGTTGTTTCACTTTTACCTCTTTCAATAGGAAATGAGTAATATGAGGGATATATTTGTTATGTAAATTTCACACAGAGGGTTTATTGTGTTGTTGTTGCTCTGAATATGTATGCTAATATCTTTTTATTGTAGCCTTTGATGGTTTAACAGATAGGTGTTTTTTGTATTGTTTTCTGATGACTACAATGAACCTTACAAACTATGGGAGATTGTCATGTTTTTCTGCACTTAGTGAAAACCAAGCATACCATAGAATTCAGTCAGATTTGGAGAGTGGAAGACAATAGGTTGCAGTATATCATTTTGAAACTGAAAACCATTAGCAAGATTTATTTCATACCATTCAATTGTTACAACCTTGGGCAATTTTTGTTATTGCTCTTCTGCAGGTGGTAAAAAAGCACATCAGGCTGTAAAATTCACCCTAAATAAAAAGATGTACCCCTCCCTGCTGCACAGTCTTTTACTATTAGATGTCCTCAGTTTCTAGGTAAATGACCTTTTCAATCATTTCCAGTAATTTTCATTGAGGACCATCCACAAATAGTTGTAGGTCAGCAAGGAGGGCGATCCAGGGTTTCATGTAACCTGCCAAAGAAATTTGTAAAAAAAGATAAAAATAAAGAAAAAAAGAAAAAAAATACTTGTATTAGGATCTTTAGGATGGAGTTTGTGGTTTGGAGCCACAAATGTAATATATATATATACAGTGGTACCTTGGTATAAGTCCTTAACCTTTTCCAGATCCTTGGACTTATACCAAACAGGACTTATACCAAACAAATTTTTCCCATTCCCATCCGTTCCTATGAAAAAAAAGATACTATTGTATTGGCACATTATACATTGATGGGGCTGTATAAAATAATTTAAACACTGCTTAATACTAAATTACATAAATACAAAAGCAATTAGATGAAATAAATGAAAATGTAACCTTACTTTACCTTGCTAAGAAGAGTTGAGTGCCTACTAGGATGGTGCTGAGAAGGAGGAGATTAATATGTTATGTAATTCACAGAGAGTTATAGCGCGGGTTGTTCACTGAATGGTGGCAACTGGTGTACTGACGCTTGTGGGCAGTTGTGGCTTTGTCTCGAGAGAGGTAAATAAGGGTAGCGCGTGGTATTATGACTCATTTTGACCCATACAAGTTTTAGCACAAAGGTTGTATACCAAGCAAGATTTTTCATGTCCAAACAGGACTTATACCAAGTTGGACTTATTCCAAAGCGGACTTATACCAAGATACCACTGTATTAGCATAATGGGAAGTTTGATAATGGTTTAAATTCAAAGGGTATCTGACATTGAGCAGCATGTACCTGGAAAAGGCATTAAAGTACCTGGATAGGGCTGTGTGCAGTTGGGTTGTGGCAGATGTGCAGCTCTTTATTTGGGATCCAGGCCCAGAGAATGGGTTTGGCAGGCAACTCCGTCCATCTTCCAGGTCAGAAAATGAAGATGTCTAGGAAGCTCCTAGTAAATGATAATTAAAAGGCGCCTGTTTTTGTAAGTAGGTGGAGTTGGAGCCTGACAGGTGGTTCAGGGAGAAAGGCTGTGTGTAGCCTCAATGCTGGGAGAAACAACAAGGTCTCCTAAAGTTTAGGTCTGCAAAACCAAAACCTATGAAAAAAACATAAGAGAGGAAGCCTGGAGAATAAAATGTGTTCCAAATATTGTGTCCTACTATAATGACACTGATGCCCTGCCAGGGAAACCCCTGGATCATTTTCTCTGTATGTTTTGAAGTCAATCAAAATGGACAGAAGCCCTAATATATGAATCGGGGGCTGGACTACCTCTTTGCAAGGAGTGTTTGATGCCAATCGCTTATGATGTATACAGTACACCCAAAAAATTTAAAAATACCTACAAAAAAGGAGTGGTCAATGGCATACCACAATTAATAAATGCTCCATTCACATGCCAACACTGGCGGTCCGAAGATGGTGCTTTTTGTGGTCATGCAAATTGGTGAGGTGGCAACAAGTGGGTTTGTGCCAGTTGGTGCTGTGTTAAACCAACAAAAGCTTTTATTCACCACTATGTTTCATTTGTATTTGCTTCTCAATAACAAATGGAATAATTTAGATCAGTGTTTCTAAATCCAGGCTCTCCAGAGATTGCTAGGGATTCCTTGAGCAACAAGCAGTTTGTGTTTTTTAGGTCAGTATAAGTGACACCAATGGTCCTTTTGGCTATCTTTAAGGGTGACATTCTACCTAAAAACCAGCCATGTAAAAGAGATATTTGTTAGGTAAAAACTGGGACAGTCTCTATTAATCAAAGACATTTGGAAGGTATGACAAGGGACAGTCCCTCTAAATCAGGGACATTTGGGAAGTTTGAAAAGCAACAGTGCCTAAAAATCAGGAACAGCTGGGAGGTATGAAGAGGAACAGTGCCTCCAAATCAAGGACATGAAGTTAGGTTAATTGGCTTCCCCCGAAAATTGACCTCAGACTCTGTTAAAACATATGAGTATGGTAGTGACATTAGATTGTGAGCCCCATTGAGGGACAGCTAGTGACATGACTATGGACTTTGTACAGCACTGCTTAATATGATGGTGCTATATAAATATAATAATAATATTTATATTAATAATAACAATAATAATAATAATAATTAGGACAATTGGTAGGTACTGTATATTATCATCTTCCAAGTATTGTGTAAACCAGGGGTGTCAAACTCAAATACACAATGGGCCAAAATTAAAATCTTAGACAAAGTCGTGGGCAAAAAACTTGAAACTGAAATAGCACCACTACTACAATTCCCTGTGTCAAGAAAACAGTGCAATGCGGGGCCACGCATAGGCAGAGAGCCCGCTGGTCTATAGACGCGAGAGATGCTGCTACTACAATTCTCGGCATTACTTGCATCTATAAAACAGTCCAATGCGGGGCCACGCATAGGCAGAGAGCCCGCTGGTCTATAGACGTGAGTGATGCCGCTTCAATTTATATTTAGTATTCCTTTGGGGGCCAAAAAAAGGACGTTGCGGGCTAGATTTGGTTTACATCCCTGGTGTAAACTGACCTAAAATCAAAGCATTCTTGTATATTCTTGTAATACGCTGACAATCGTTAAAGCTACAATTCTAACTTGCAGTGCATGATAGCTTTGGTGGCTCTTATGTAAACCCTGTCCATAGCCCAAGGCTGTTTTACAACTCCCCCCAATAATAGTGAATTTCTAGCATTGATTTATAAAGTTGTTTCTCTTTTTCAGATGACTCTGACTTATCTAAACAGACAGTTAATGACCCTCCTGGCGGCTGCTGGGGACTCACGTGAGGCCTAGCTCACTGGAAGGAAAATTAAAAAAATACAAAGCACACAAAATCATCCGCCTGTGTTTTTCTTGCACTTCAGCAGCCAGGTCTGAACTATTCAGAGTAGAGATCTAGTTACTGTGAGATCACACACATGGCACGTGGCCACTTGCCTTTATGTTTTTCTGCTCTGCACATGAAAACATCTGCAGTTTGTACTGGCTGAACCTTCTATCACATGCTTGCCTTCATGTAGCCTCTTATGCCTGCAGCCTGTACTTTGCGCATCCCCTGTCTCCCTGCAGCTCCTTATGTTCTAGTACTTCTTGTGCTCTCTGCAATCTATTTATATTGCATTCTTTATATGCATCTATGCATCTTCTTTATGTAGGCTGCATGGTGGCTCAGTGGTTAGGACACTGGCCTTTGCAGCAGTAGGTTATAGGTTCAAATCTCAGCCAGGACACTATCTGTATGGAGTTTGTGAGTTTCATCCCAAAAACATGAAGTTAGGTTAATTGGCTTCCCCTTAAAATTGACCATAAACTGTGATAATGACTATGGTAGGGACATGAGATTTTGAGCCCCTTTGAAGAACAGTTAGTGACAGACTTTGTAAAACACTGCATAATATGTTGGCGCTATATAAAACTGTGCAATACAGGTTGACAATCAAAAATCCGGCAACCTGGGGAGTACCAGATTCTGAAAATTCCAGATTTTTTTAATACTTATATACATAAAATAGACAAAATCAGACATGATGTCTCTGCCCACCGA
>NC_092862.1:9897773-9898788 GCF_032062135.1 Pyxicephalus adspersus | reverse complement strand
TCCTCCTGTATCACTGTCTGTATTAGTCTGTCATTTGCAATCCCTATTTAATGTACAGCGCTGCGTAATATGTTGGCGCTATATACATCCTGTTTAATAATATTAATAATAATAATACATATCTATACTTATTTATACCTCTAGCAGCACCACAGACATCTGGCACAGTTCCAGAGAGCAGGCAACAGTAACGTCTGAACGTGTATTTAGTGTACCAAACAAGACCTAACAGCTGTTTCTGCAGAACAGCGCCATGAAAACATAAGTGGCCAAACAGTGTACTACAGTCTCTGTATTGAAAATGTGATCTGAAATTCATGCCGGGAAACTGAAGGAACTGGATTATCAATAGAAGGATTTTCAAATGTCAACCTGTAATAGGCTGCATTTACTGTTCCTTTGTAGCATATGCAGAATGCATCTCCCTGGAATGTGTATTTTACCCCCTGCACCTTCTGTTTCACTACATCATGAATGACCCTACATATGTCTTCCGGTTTCCTCAGTCCAACTCTAACCTGCATAGCCTGATGTCCTACAGCTTGTATAGCCTGCACCCTCTGTTCCCATGCATCTTGGGTATGCATCCCCTGTCTCCCTTGCATAGTCTCGACTCCTTGCATTCTCTGTATCACTGCAACATGTATAATATTATTAAACAGTATTTAAATAGCACCAACATATTATTTAGCGCTGTACATTCAATAGGAGGTTGCAAATGACAGATACAGACAGTGACACAGGAGGAGGAGAGGACCCTGCCCACATTAGCTTACAATCTAAGAGATACCCTTCTAAATGACTCATTTTAGCTCTAATTTTCTGGCAGCCTGCAACCCCGTCTCAAACAGCCTGCACTCAGGGTTTCATTATTGGCAGGGGCCCCAGTAAAATATTTTAGCTTATGCTCGAATACATTTTTCTAGGAAGGTTCTAAAAACTCTTCTACCTTCTATATAGTCTCTTTTATCCTAATAGAGTATAAACTCTTTAACCTTCTGTATCCTTCTCTACA
>NC_092862.1:9893344-9896357 GCF_032062135.1 Pyxicephalus adspersus | reverse complement strand
ACCCAACTCATCAAAGTTTTGATGAAAAAATGCACAGGGGTCAATATGCTTTGTCCACAGTATATATCACCAGCTAGCAGACTTAAAAAATAATTTCAAAGGACTTTTCTACAAGAAAAACTTTCCACCTAGGAAAACTTGGTCCTTGTTTTGTTCCAAGGAGCTGACCTTTGGGCTTAAAATAATTGAGGGAACCCTTAAAATATCTTTCGGATCTTTAGGGAACCCCTACTGTAATTACTGTATCCACAGCTCACAGTACATTACCATGGTGGTCAGTAGGAAGAATGCCTCTTTCAATGTTGGCCATTGGGAAGAATGTCACCCGTAGAAAGCCAAAAAGATCATTGGTGTTACATAAACTGATTGATAACATTACATGCTTACATGAATATGATTGCACATGATTCACATATATATCTGCAAAAAGAAAGAAAATGTAGCAATGCTTTTTGTTTTTCCTTATGAATTCTAGAACAGAGCTTTGTCAAGTCATTCATCTCAGTCCTAGAACACATTGATTTGGTGTTCCCAGCTGGATAACATCTGCTCCGGGGCTCCCCCCTGTACGTTGGCCAGCATTTCCTCCATCTCCCGGCCTCTCCTTGTCACTAACACTAAGTTAATTAAAGAAGCAGGATATTGTTACATGCAAGGAGCAAAAAAAAAAGGGACGCACAACACAGCATTGTAAAACGACTTTTCCTTCCTTTCATGTTTTCTACAAAACAGCATTTCCTGCCACTGCCAAACTCTTCTATTACAAATAGCACATCCATTAGAATGTCGCCCAGCTCAAACCTCCCAACTGTCCCTGATTTGGAGGGGCTGTCCCACTTTTAGACCCTTGTTCAAGTCCTAAGCCAATGTCTGCAAAATGTGGGCATGGCATTTGTTTGTTTGTTTTAGTCCAAGACCTACACTGCAAAAGAGTTCAGTGGCATCATCATTGGAGAAAATTAAAGATCCTTTTGCCAGGCCATTCTTTTTTACAAAAATTTTCTTTACAGGTTACAATGGATGTACTTTTAACATATTTTAGGAATACTATTTACCTCTAAAAGCCTCACTTGTGTAAACTACCAAAAGACCTGAGATTGCTGCTGGGTGTTGCCATCTTGGATATCCAGGCCAAAGTGAACTGTCACAAAGCATTGTTTCTCAACCTTTTTGACATGAAATAACGTTTAGGTCTTATAAGGAACCCCTGCTATATTTACTATAGCTACAGTTCACAATTAGCCTGGTAGTCAATGGGAAGAATGTCTATTACATTGCTGGCTATCAGAAAGAATGCTAATCTTACAGATAGCCAAAAAGTTCATTGGTGCCACTTAAACTGACCTGAGAGGCACAATTTGTTATTTTTTTAGAGGAACCCCTAGCAACAGCTGGAGGAACCCTGGTTGAGAAACATAGATCCATAGTATTTCACGTTGCTCCTCCCTGGGAACTACATAAAAGGTTATGTAGGGAGTCAAGGGGAGGAACGAAGGAGCTGGGCCAGTACAGAGAGTATTCAGACACTCCCAGAAGAGAAGAGGGCTATAATGTGCCAAGAGGGAGAGGGCTGTTCTAGGAAATTAACTTTTCCTAGAGTAGTCCAATTTTCTAACAAGTTCAAAAGCACATCATAAATTATAAATAAAAAAAAAATAAAAAAAAGCAGTGTAAGCAAAAAAATGTAAACTCTCATTGCTGGACACACATTTTTTCTAAGCGCTCTGCAATGTTGATTGGTCTAGGAACGCTTCACTGGTGCAGCCCTAACATTCCCTTCTTTGCCATCAACTCTTCCCAGTCCCCACTTTGGTCAATGAATGGCCACTGATGAGTAACATTGTCCCTGGAGTCTTTTCTCAGTGGTGCTGGAATTAATGTCAGACTCTCTTTTGTGTGGCATATATGAGCAAAACATATAAAAAAAAACAGGAACCAAGGAAAAGAAAAGAAACTTTGCATGTCTTTTCTGCTGAAAATCTCCTGATGACTTTTTGTTTTTTTTAATTTAGTTCCCCTTTAAAAACACTTGAGTTTTCTTTGCTTTTTGTTAGTGACAGGGTCTCTTAACCTGTTACTGGCCATTGTTTCATACATCCTATAATGCTAGAGGTGGGGGTCCCTTTTCCAGAAATGACTAGGGAGTAGTAAAATGGCTTTTCAGAACAGAAGCCCTTGGAAACTTAAGTATCAATCGGCTTCTTTTACAGGGCTGACCTTCTTTTATGAGTGACCCTGCAGTGACAAGGTCATTCCAAAATGACCCCAGAGGAATCTGAGCCAATTTGCTTTTAATGTAATAAACCTAAAGTGTAAAATCAGTTAAAGGTTTTTTGTTTAGCTGTAGATAGTAAATTGGCTTCCACTTTATTGAAGTCCAATGTAATTTTATTATCCCAATGGGGGGTCTAATCCTTCCCCTGATTCTCTCCAAAACTGAAATAGGAGGTTTTGGTCGGACATATACATTAACATGTACATATGAGGTTTATAACGTGTATCTGTGTGTGTGCCTGCATGGAAATCCCAGTTCCCCATGTGTTATATATTACCTTAATACTGCTGACCCCATGAATGCCGGAACATATACAGTTACAGCAAGCCAGAACAGCATCACACAGATCTGAGATAATGCAGACACTGTTGTAGCATAATGGCGTCTGGTAACACGTGACGACATGTGATAGAACACGGCTGGGTAGACGGTGACACAAACAGCAGGGCAGTGTTAACATGTGATTTCCTATGTAAATATTATAGGCCTGATTTATTAAAGCTCTCCAAGGCTGGAAAGGATACACTTTCATCAGTGAAGCTGAGTGATCCAGCAAACCTGGAATGGATTCCTTTAAAGTCATTTGCTATTTGCTAGAAATGTTTTCAAACCTTGACCAGATCCATTCCAGGTCAATCAATGCACTGAACTGAATACGAGACCCCCCATCAATGCACTGAACTGAATGTGAGCCCCCCTACATCAATGCACTGAACTGAATGTGAGCCCCCTACATCA
>NC_092862.1:9885234-9892649 GCF_032062135.1 Pyxicephalus adspersus | reverse complement strand
AGACCCCCTCCATCAATGCACTGAACTGAATGTGAGACCCCCTCCATCATTGCATTGAGCTGAATGTGGGACCCCCTCCTTCGATGCATTGAGCTGAATGTCAGACCCTCCATCGATGCATTGAGCTGAATGTGAGACCCCCTCCATCAATGCACTGAGCTGCAGAAAAGCCCCGTTCTCCCATTCAATGCACTCAGCTCAATGTGGAACTCCCTCCTATTTAGTTCCCTTAAGTGCACTGAGTTTGGGGTTGGAACCCCGACACCTACTGAAAACCCCCCATGCCATTGTACTGAGCTCAGTGTTGGATACCCTGTAGTGCACTGCATTAGTGAGACCCCCATTCCCTCCAGTTCTCAGAGCTCAGTGTACCCCTCTCAGCCCCCTACCATAACCTTGAATCACCTCTTCCTGCACCCTGTCTATGGGTAAAAAGATTTACAAAGTGCTTTCCTCCTTGGATCTGAATAGCTGTGTTGCAAATATCCAGACACAATCTCCCAGGACACTTTGTAAAAGCCATCAATACTATTTACTACCATTAGCAGGATTTTATCTCACAAGTGGACGTGGGTCTACTGTGTCAGCAGCAATGAGGAAGTACAGCTCTATATTAGGAGATCATTTCCAAAACTGCACAATACAAAGAATGGTTTCAGCCAACAATGAAAAAAAACAATCTGTCAATGGCATCCACATTGTCCATTCATAACAGCCCAGTCTCCCCCACTGCACTATATACAAGATCAATGATCAATCAATATGTCAATCCAATATTGATCAAATTTAACATCTAATCCAGAGTTGTTCAGCCTATTTATTATGGGAAAACCATTAAATAACTTTCATGTCTTCAAGGACCCCCCTACTATAATTAATATATCCACAGCTTATTAGTATATGATAGTCAATAGTAGGAATGCCTCTTACATTACTGGTCATTGGGAAGAATGTCACCCTTACAGATAATAAAAAGCTACAACAGTGTATATTCACCATTAGATGGAAACCCAATCACTGAAATCTCATATAAATGTTACAATGTTATGTCAATTCAAAGGTTATTTTCATTATTTTAAAATTTGCAGCTTTGCCTAAAATAATCCCTGGCGATCCCACTACCATATTTCTTGCTCCTGCACTTTCTGTAATGAGGTGACAACCATCCGTCCCTTTCTCACAATTGTCAATAACGTTGTCATCATGCCTAATGGGCTTCCATTAGAGACAACAAGTGACCTGCTGTTTATTAATTTAAAAATTTTATAAAACCTCTAAAACACTATAAATGTCATGCAATCATTTCTGGAGTGCATGCAGATGGGAAGTGGCTGCAGAAAGGTCTTCTGATGACCAGCAGCACTGAGATACAAATAATGAATGAAAAAGTGAGAACAATTTTTTTATATATATTAAAATTGCATTTATGGCATTATTATGGCGTTATGCACAGTGCTTTAGCAAACTAAATGTAATTTATTTGGGGTTTATGTCTATTATTATTAATAATAATAATAATAATAATAATAATAATAATATTAAACAGTATTTATTTAGCGCCAACATATTAAGCAGCACTGTACATTAAATTGGGATATATTATATATTGATGTAGGTCCAGGGGTGTAGTCGCAAAAAAAGAGAGGGGGGGGGGGGGGGGGCATGGTACTAGCCATGGCGCTGAAAAGTCTGTGTGTCTGTGAGAGATCAATTGCCCATTCCCATTCCCGGAAAAAAGTGAGGGCACGATGTGCCCCACTACACCCCTGTGCATGGAAATCACCTATATACCAAACTTCCTATTATAAGGTTACAGCTGTGGTTTTAAATTGTTACCAGGTCACATTAGAGCCCTGGAGAAGTCTCTTGGATTGTAAGCTCTTCTGGACAAGATCATCTCCTCCTGTGTCACTATCTGTATCTGTCTGTCATTTGCAACCCCTATTTAATGTACAGCTCTGCGTAATATGTTGGCGCTATATAAATACTGTTTAATAATAACAATAATAATAATAATAATAATAATAACGTCTAAAAGCAGCCATGGTGAAACATGTTGTGCAGGCATGGTGCACTTTGTCACTATGAGAAAGTTGGAGCGGAGCGACAATGTGCAGCACATCAGGAGATGGACACAGCACAGAAGGAGCAGGAAAAGGTGGAAAAAAAGGAAATTGTTTATAACCCGTAGTGCTTTAGCAAACTAAATTCCATCCAGTATGGGTTTATAATTTAAACCTCACATGCAAGTAAGAGGATGATTATATAGTACGTTTAGTCCGTTCCCAAAAATCAGGGTGTTAGAAAACCCCCAAGGGAGCACACGCAGGCAAGCAGATTTGTCAATCAGATTCATGATCTGATTATACAAGGACAAGGGATGATATTTGGGGAGTTCCAGTTGGTTGTATCAAAGTATGAAAAGTATATAAATTGTATTGGGTATGCCCAATTAAGTGCAGGAAAAGTCCAATTAAAATTCCTTTAATTTTCTATTCAAAGAACAATATAAGAAAAGGCAAAATCCTCGGTGTTTTGGGGCTTCTCATTGGCATATCAGATCGGTTGGTTAAGTGCAAAACTGGCAGCAAATCTGCTCATGTGCACCAGCCTTTGGATGCTTTTCCCTATTTCTAAGAAGCTTCAGCTGTGGACCAAACTGGCACAAAAAGTTAGACAATGCACTGCTAACCACGCCTAGCCAGAGAACTCACCACGATGTGCTCAGCTGCAATTCCCATTCCAAGATCCCGTCCCGGATTCAAACCCATTATTCCATTTCAGGCACAGAAAATCACCATCCACTCCACAGAAAAGCGCCGGAGAGCTTTGCTACACGGTAAACTGGTGAAGAAGTGAAATGTTAATCACATGGATCCCAGATTGAGTGTATCCAGACAATGGCTAAGCTGGAGAGGGTTGAATTGCATCCATTGAGCTTCTCCTCCAGCTGGAAGCGGACAGGAAGGAAAATCTTCTAGCATATGAGAGGGAGAAAGAAAGGAAGAAAGAGAAAAAAAGGAGCCTGCCTTGTGGAGAGCCCTGGGGTTGAGAGAAGGGATTTCAGGAAATCTGACAGTTGAACAGGAAATGTGCGCTGCTGTGCACGCATTCCACAATGTGCAGAGATATAGGATCTGGGGAATTGCAGCTCCTCTTACACTAACGTGTCCTGCTGCTGGCCCGTAATAGCACTGGGCCTTTCCCATATCCATTATTAAAAATACAATACAGTCTTGTGCTCATGGCTGTAAAAAAAGGAGGGGGTGATGGATAGTAATTAGGGCAGCGTTTCTTATCCAGGGTTTTGTGGATCCATAGGGTTCCTCCAGAGGTTGCTGGGGGTTCCATGTGACTCTCGGGTCATTTTATGATCTTTTTGGCTATCTGTAAGGGTGACATTCTTCCCAACGGCCAGCAATCATCACACTCACAGATACAAGACTTTTCTAGAGCTGCCCCGACTCCCTGGAATGGTCTTCCTCGTCCTATTCGGCTTGCTCCTACTTTCTGCTCATTTAAAAGAGTGCTCAAAACCCATTTTTTCAAACTTGCCTAATCATCTTCTTCTGTCTTTTGAAACCACCACTACATATCCCCCTCCTATTGTGTGTAAATTCCCCCACCTACTAGATTGTAAGCTCTTCGGGGCAGGGTCCTCTCCTCCTGTATCACTGTCTGTATTAGTCTGTCATTTGCAACCCCTATTTAATGTACAGCGCTGTGTAATATGTTGGCGCTCTATAAATCCTGTTTAAAAATAATAATAATAATGTAAGACCCATTATTCCCACTAACCACCACACTAATGTACTGTGCACTGTGGATATAATAATTATAGCAGGGGGATCCTTGAAGTTATTTCTCTCATTGGTTCTCCCATGTTAAAATGGTCAAGAAACACTACAAAACACGTCCTATAAAAAGCCAATCTACCCAAAAGTCATATTTTAGTCATAAAATGTGTCTGGTCAGCAAGATTTAGCTGCCTTAATCACAGCCATGAACATTTCAGGTGTTTGGGTTCACCTTTAGTAGTCTAGTAGCCCATGTTTCCATAGTATAAAATAAATACACTCTGCAGCATGGATACTGGAATCCCCTCCAGCTGTGAATGTTCAGTTTCCTGACTGCTCCATGTCAAACAGGGAAGAAGCTTAACCTATTTGTATGTTGCTGTGGAGCTATAAAGGAAAGAAAAATTTGTATTCGTATGTTGCTGAGGAGCTATAAGGAAAGGAAAATTATGGTATTTATTACATTTTCTGCAATGTTCCACTAATCGCCCACCACCCCTACAAAAAGTTTAGCCAGATTGAAATGTAAAAATGTTCATCGGGGTCCTGGGGGGTGCAGTTAGCATTGCTGTTGCAACCTGGACTCTCAAAATCTAATTTAGGTTCCTAAGGTGCAGTAGAAAAGTCACAGCACCTCCAGAAGTTAGGACCCAGATGATTTTTAAAGTTTTATTCGGTAAAAAAAAAAAAATCTCGTCCAGGAAAGTGGACTTTTCATTTCTATGGAAGGTCAGTTTTAGTGTCATGAGCTATGCAAAAGCAAAGAAACGCACACCATGTGCACTGCATGTTGAACTTCATTAAACACAATGCCCATGGTGTTCATCCAACATTCGGTCCAAGTCACAACTTACATACACAGTACTGAGGACTCCCACCCACCTATCACTGATCAATGGCATCGGAATGGAGTAAATATAAATTAGTTCAGTATAAGAGAGTTTATACTGCTGGTGGGGTCTCCCTTGCCTTCTTATCTGCCACATTTTCTATATCTTGTCTCTTTGCCCATTTGGTGGCCACTGTTGATGTAGGTCCTCTGCAGTTGATTAATGGCACCACCTGTCTCCAATGTCGGCAGTGCAAGCTGTAAAAACAAACCACAATACTGCTAAGAAAAAGGGAAAATAGTTTTTGGGAGAAGACAAATACAAAGTAGAAATTGAGCTAATAAGGACACAGACAGCAATTTAAAGAAGTTCCAGAACCGTGGTCAGGATTGGATTGCACTCTGTATCCCCATGAGGGAGATTTCCCTTACTTCCTGTCCAGGTGAGAGGAAAAGCTGCCAGATGGAACGGAAAGGCAAATATCCTCTATAAGGATGCAAGCAGTGTTTAAACCCCTCCACACCATAAGTGTCCTATGGCTGCCTACTGTGTGAAATGGCTCATTGCAATCTCCACTGTGACAGGGTGACAACACACAGGGTGACAACATGGATATGTAAATCTAATCATTAAAATCTCACATCAGCTTTACCATCCTCGGGCTGATTTACATATTGGTGCTGCTCTAGTGCACACATGTTTAGGAATGACATGCTGCATTAAGGCATTGGAATTATCTGAATGGGCTACCCAACAGATGGATACCAACCTTGCATGCAGAATACAGAGCTTTGCATCACGCTGCAACACATATTTGTGCAATCGTATATATAGTGCAGCACAGTAACACTTGTCATTTAGAATGGTACAATGGCGTGCCATCCAGAATGCCACCAATAAAATACCAATGCAGAGTAATATGCACAATATACATTATTACTATGCACAATGTACCATGCCAAGGGATGTGTGTTACAGATCTGCACATGGGAACACATATGATATGGATTGTAGCATAATTGCAACTTGTGTGTTTTGATGCATTAGACAGCCATTTAAATGAATGGACCAAATTAAAGCAGAGCTAAACTCAACTCTCTTTGCTCCCCTCGTTGATAGTGACATCTTTTTAGATTTTTCTGGATTCAAGATCTTCACTTTAACACAACATTGGGCTCTATTTATAAATCAAGGAACCTGACATTCCCTCAAACATTCCCTGGTGGGTGTTTTCCAGGTCCATGTCTTTCAATGGCAGTACCTGATTCCCACAAGGGAATATCTGAGGAAACGTCAGATTTACTGCTTTATAAATGGAGCCCATTGAGTTGCAACGCAAATCATGTTAACGAGCATGCACTAATACAGTCCAATGCTATCAATAGGACCTAAGGGTCGTTTAAAAGTCATTTGCAATACTTTCAATTTTAATGCTTTTAAACAAAAGTCCTGGTACCTGTCATGAAGTTCCTTGTTCAGTTACTTGTGAAACATATTTTGCAGTCTGGGTCCACTGTTGTCACTTTGTGGAAATTCAGCTTGAGGAATGCTATGCAGCCATCACTGGGGTCCTTACAAGCAGGAAGTGGCTGCAAAAACACAAAAGGTAGTTAGTACCATGGAGTTGCAATAAATCATATAATATGCCGTGCTATAATAAAATACCTAATATGCAGATAGGGGGTTACAATGCAGTAACTATTGTGGTCTCTACAATTATTCAGCACTTAATAGAGGAATGATCCATTATTATATATTCCATTGTTACTGGCTACAAATCTTTTTCTACATTTACAAAACTACACAGCAGGGCTTCTTCTGACACTGTCGCCTCTCCCTTTTTTGCATACTAGCGCCACCGGCACCATTCGCATGGTGACAGCAGAGCCTCCTAAAGGGTCAGTCCTCCAACATAATACACAAAATATCCTTTGAATATATTAATGAAGCAAAAAGAAATGTTAATTCGCCATGACAGGTGCACTTTATACAGCAAAGATGAAGAAGGCTAAGGTCTCCTTTGTTGTCAGTGACGGTCATACAAAGTGGGGAGTGCCCGAGGCTTCTCTGCGATAGCACCAGCAGAAGGGAGATAAGAGACAGACAATGTTTTATCACCTGCAGGGATAACTTCCTAATAAATAAATAAAGACCAATGTCATGTAGAAGTCAGCTGAAAACTGCAGCAGAAATTCCACCAACTCAGATTGTGATTATTTTATTTTGTGGTTTTTTTCAGAACAGAACTGTTCCTATCAGCTCGAGACTGGCATTGGGAGATTCTGTCACTTGCCCATTTGAGTCTCATTAAAGTAGAACTCTGTTTGGACTATTGACATTTTTATAGTTATATATCCTTAGCAAGCAGTAAATGAGCTTCAAAATGAGTCCTCACTGACCTTTATAGCTGCAGGCACTGTGGAGCAATTCATCTTGAAACCTATTATTCTCATGTAATAAATAGCAATGATATATTACTATGCAGCAGAGTGACCACTGTCATGGTAAAAGACCTCAGAATCCACCAAAATCATTTGTTTTGAATAGGTAGCCAAAACAAATACAGAGCAGAATGCCTGGAGGAAATCCACATCCCACAAAAAACACACCAACTCCATGCAGGTAATTTCCTGGTAATCCAATCTGGATCTCTAGTCCTACATGGCAATTTAGCCACCCCAAGGTTAAAAAAAAAACACTGACGTCAATTCTCATCACTTTGCTTTCTCCTGCACATGCCTTTTGTGTAGAATAAAAGGTCCCCCTATCCCCTCACCCTTCTGTAATT
>NC_092862.1:9862229-9883962 GCF_032062135.1 Pyxicephalus adspersus | reverse complement strand
TCAATCATGCACCAGATTCATCCCAGGTTTGCTGGATCACCCAGCTTCACTGATGAAAGTGTATCCTCTCCAGCCTTGGAGGGCATTAATAAATCCAGCTAATGGAGATGCAAAGTGTGCAATGGGTAGTTTATCACCCTGGATAAACAGGAGCTGTGTATATAACGCCAAACACCTGCCATTTATCTTTTTGGAAAGAGTAGGGAATGATTACTACCCATTTATTATTTTTGCTATCTGTGTCCTTTCTTGGAAATTTTACGTTATATCCTGTCCTGGAAATATAAGGGGAATTGAAGCTGAAAGCTTTTTAAATTGAGGGGAATTCCTCTCTTAAAGTGGACCTATTATTTAATGTTTACTCTAAAAGGAAAAAGGAAAAATGTAAAAGGAAAGATAAACCTTTTATATAAGGCAAACATTTATTTTTAATTTTTTTATTTTTTTTAACTTATTTTGTTAACATTTTAAGGGGAAGCCCCTCCACTTCTGCAGGTAAAGACTGAATGGGAAGCCTGCAGTCACCAATGTCACGTATCCCAGAAAGCTGTGGGCTGTTCCTTCTGGGAATGCCTGATCACCAATGTTATTTTAAGGGTTCTTCTAAATGATAAAAGTTGGGATAGGTCAATCTAGAGTGTAACAGCTACCAACAAAGGGATGGAACCTCTTAGGATTTATTATTATTCATATCTTCATTCCGATTTCCTCCACCATCCCAGACAGGAATTAAGCAGAATAGGAGTGTGCATGTTGGCAACAATAGCAACCTGGGAAATGTACTACAATATGTCTTTGGGGAGACTTCCCTCAACTTCCTGTCTTAGTAAACAATCTTAAACTATGTGCAGACACAAAAAGTCATTATGAATGAACAATCCCAGATAAATGAGCATTCTCAAGGAACAATATCACAATTCATGATTCCACACCAAAGGCAACAATATCATGCGTGATCATGAAGGTATTGTGGATATGTCAGCCTGGTACACTTGCCTGGTTCCAGCTACGTCATTCACTGTCCTAAAATATCTGTACATGTGGTTGAAGATGAACAGACCCAGCCAGAACAAGTTGGCCAGACTGGATCTCTCATGGGACCTGAGAATTATCATTGTTCCTATCTACACCTGGTGGGGACTACATGCACTGGTATGGTTCACCCTGGTCTGGAATCTAAGCTAGAAAAAATGTTGTGCAGCTGATGGTGGAAGGAATGCATGTAGTCTTCTTTATTATTTTAATTTTTATTATAAAAAACGCAATTTTTTTTATTAATACCTGATAACCAAGCAAATAAAGCTCTTCCTGGTATAGAGTGGCGACACTCTGTCCTCTCTAAGGGGTGCCCCTGTGTTGTCACCCTGTGGACCGGCTTCCAATGATCAACTTTGTTATGCAGGATGACCTAGTGTTATCACCATCTGTAAAACAGCCCTGAGAAATACAACCATCACTGGCATCAATAAGCCTTGTGCCTCCCCCACCAGCCACAATACGCTTGCATTGCACAGAGAAGAACATATCCAGGGATATGACATATGATATATGATACGACATGATATATAATGAAAAATAAAAGTTTTTATTTAAATATTTCATTAGCATGTTTATGAAGAAGGGGTGGTGGTTGTGCAAAATGCAATAAGCAAAAACGAATCTTAAAAAATTTATATTTCTACAGAAGCAGTGCAGCTGACCCCATAGTGCGACCGGTAACCACAATAGGCATGTGAATATCTATGTATTCTCTATTCACAACAATGCATCATAGAGGAAAACAGGAAGTGCCCTATCAGGACAGGAAGAATCACACACACTTTGTTAATGATAAATGGTCTATTTTTACATATAACTGAATAGTGATGTGTGATATTTGGGAAATTATTATAACTCCATCCTAGAAAGAAAGGTTAAAGGAAATATAAAGTCACAGAGCAACAAACAAACATCATGCTATGACTGCAATGTCATATTCCTTGCATGGGGAATTATGCCGAATGGGGTGGCTACAAATGAAGACATTCTGAATAGAGCATGATATGTAGCCACAGGCATTAACGCTATGCAAAATAATTAATAAAATCATTATTTTATAGGCATGTATCAGAAAATGGGGGCATGCCGGCTATTGTTATTGCCTTTTTTTCAGCAGTTGGGTAGCAGGTTCAATTTATGGCCCTAGAATGTGGTAATGACATTTGACTATAGTAGGGAGATTAGATTGTCAATTCCTCCCAGGGACAATTTATGACATGATTATAGACTTTGTATTGGGTATTATAATGGTGCTTTATAAATACAAAATAATAAAAGCTGCAACAGCGACTTCATCAATATGTTTGCAGTAAATATATTATAAAGATGAACCCATAAAAATCTTCCAGCAAATGTTTTCCAGCATCTTCCATCTTCCAGCATCATGTTTTCAGTGAATCCAGGCTTTCCCCATGAAGTGCTGGGGTGAATATTGGGCCAGTTTTGGGCCATTGGCCAGTGTAATTTTGCCCTGCATATCCTGCACCCTGGAGTACCATGAAGTCATCATAAAGCAAATGCTGGTTCATCCCGATGGAGCACAACACAAACAAATGAGAACCTGTAAATCCACAACACAAATAAATTATTTAGGAGGAAAGCGTACGAGGGAAGGAGAATCATAAATCACACTCACATATCACTGCGCCTAGGGAATATGGACTGCAAGAGGAAAGTGCCAAATCAACCCTCAGCCATAACGCCTCATCTACGTGGGTGGAAGAAGCATGAGGATCCCATTAAAGCTCAAGTTTCTCTTTTTTCCCACATTATTTCCGATCATATATTTATTTAGTATTTTTGTTGTCAGCTATTTGTTAAACAGAATATGTTGCATTTTTCATGTATTTTCTTTTTTTAAGATCAAGAACATAAAAAGTAAATTTTTAGTATATGTTTTATACTGCATTTGAATAATTCGGCCAGCTGGGGGAACTCCAGACTCCTTTTTACGAGTTACCTAGGCAGGTAGTTCCTCTGTACAGGTAGTTCCCAAGTTAAGGACATCCGACATACAGACAACTCCTAGATACAAACGGGGCTTCCTTATGTGCAGGACAGAGGCTTGATGGGGGGTGGGGTTCATGACTTGCAGAAGTCTTTTGCTGTTCTGCAACTTTTTTTAACTCTTTAATGGCCAAGACAAACTTATTATAGGAATTAGACTTATTATAGGAATAGGTGAATATTTTTTTTCAAAATGCTTTATTACTTTGAGTAGGATGCCATCATGCAGAAGACATTTACTCTCTGGCACCAGCTCTAAGGTACTTGTACACTTTTTGTTGAATGAAGAAAACATAAAGCTGCCCCCACTCCTAAACAAATGCAAGGTTTGCTCCCCAGACCATTTCCTTAAAATGCCCCTCACACAAAACCCTGCCCTATGGGGGGTGGGGATCAAAAAAAACTTTGGAAGTAAGTAAAGTAAGTGAGTAAAATATCTATTAAGAAGTTGTCACCTTAGAGCAGAAAGTTTGTTGGGACCACACAACAACTTCCTCTTCCTCACCTGCATAACAAGGATGGGGGGGTTCTGTTAATCTTGAAGGTGATCTTTTTGGGATCACAAGGAAGTGTGCAAAGCAGACAGAACCACACTGACTTTCAGTGAGATATTTAGCAGACCAAAAGATGAGAAGTTTTGTGTTGGGGTTTATATACACTGTAGGGCAGGGGTAGGCAAACTTCAGCCTTTAGGCCAGATACGGCCTAGCCAGTAATCCAGCCAAACACCCCCCTAGTCGATCCAACCTAATACCAGCCGGCAGGGGTAGGCAACCCGCAGCTTTGGAGCCGCATGCGGCTCTTGAGCCTCCCTTTCCTATATACCACGGTCGGCATTAACATTTCCGCTGCCAGGGTAAGGGGACATTCCCTCTCCTCCGTATGCATTGCAGAGAAGAGAGATTTCCCTTCAGGGGCGTTCCTGGTGGGGTGGAGCCATCAGCGCGGGAATCGAGAGAGAGTCCGGCTTAGTGTGCCTCCTTGACCTCCTAAAATGGCCTAGTAGCCAAAAAAAGTTTGCTGACCCCTGTAGGCTGTAGAGCTTTGTCAGATGAGTGATTCTGCTGGGACGCCTAACAAACCATACATTTTTTCATATAGAATCGGTCCCTTACTTGCTAAAGATGATTGTGGGCCAGCAAGGGAGCGATTCTATTAGGGGCAAAAGATTTTTTACCATGGTGGTTGTATGACATCTCTATTACTTAAATGTCATATTACTTACATCCTAAAAGAAATCTGGCCACACCCACATAGGGGTCCTCAAAGACTTCAAGGGACCGACCCCCGAGGATCCGCAGCTTTAATTTTTGATTAGTAAGGTTGGTTGCAAATGGAAACCATTGTTCATTTTTTTTAAATGTTTCAGAATTTGTATTTGTGCATATTTAGCTGATATGGAATTGCTTGGTCTTGGGGTCCCCCTTTAAAAACCCATCATCCAGGAAATGACAAGGAAAAAGAATGAAATAATCATTCTGCACAGCAAGGCACTGTGTTAGATTTAAACCCAGAGCGGAGGAAAGGCATTTTGCCTGCCTATAAATAATATCATACTGTTGGCTTTCCCTGTCAG
Organism: Pyxicephalus adspersus; assembly: GCF_032062135.1. Lineage (NCBI taxonomy): Eukaryota > Metazoa > Chordata > Amphibia > Anura > Pyxicephalidae > Pyxicephalus > Pyxicephalus adspersus. Next base: position 9,879,341 of record NC_092862.1, on the reverse strand, counting down.
AGCTCATTAAGGTAACATCTGTCACTGGCTGGACACAGCTAAAGGAGGATATGCCGGTCTGATAGGAAGCTTCGCCAGCCAGCTGTGAACCTCCAAATCTCTGATCAGTGACTTCAAGCACAACGCGAGGCCTGGGAAGCTGATGGGTCTGGCTGCAGTGCTTTAAATTGCTATGTCCTGGTGCTGTGCTAATGATTCATAGGAGCAATAAAAATGAAACGCAGAGCAGAAGATAAATTAAAGGAGAAATCCAATCGATAGAGAAAATTGTGCGCAATTGATTAATAAAAACTGTGATAAATCTGCAATTCTGACATTTATTATCCATCAAAGCACAGGATTTCCACTCCTCACTTTCTGACATCTGTGCAGAGAATACCCAGGGGCCAGAGAGAATGATCCTATTACATAAGGGCATCATAGAATTATGAGGAGGGATTCTTTTCTCATTTAGAAAATTCTAAACTAATACGAATTATAGTAATGTTACAAACTGCACAGGGAGTGCGGGAGGTGAACACTAATGGCAGTAAGTGATGCGAAATCACTGATGGGTGAAATCAAAGTTATGTTAAGAATGGTGCCAATACGAACAAATAATGTGAACAAACACTGTAACAATCCAGATAATAATAATAAACACCACCAAAAACAACTAACAAACTTATAAGAAACAAAGGTACAAACAAGCTCAGGTCAGGATCAATAGGTCTTAAGACAACAGGATCAGAGAGAGAGAACACAGCAGGTAGCAGGCCAAATAACATTGAGAATCTGGCAAGGACTCAAGGAAAGGCCAAACCTTAAAGAGGAACTAAACTAAAAAGTGCCTAAAAAAAAATACACTTACCTTCAATCCCACAGGGCAGTCTGATCCATCTGGAGGTGTTTTGCATTGGGTCATCCCAGCATCCCAGCATCCATATCCGAGCCAACACTCCGTGGTGCTGCCATCTTCTTCTCTTCTTCCTGGTTCTTCTTCCTACGTCACCCAACCCAGGCGCTGGATCGGGTGACGTAGGATGGAAAATAAAATTGTCGATCTCACTGCGCATGCGTGAGATCAGCAAATTTTTCTCTTTGCACAAAAAAGGCTGAGCATCTAGGACATGCACAGAAGGAGCACCCAAGAGCCTCCTGGAATGCATGACATAGGTATCCCAGGAGGCTTTGCACTATTAGGGGCGGTGCTGCACCCTTTTTTTTTTTTTTAAAGGGTTTTGCACTTTAAACAAAAAAAAGCAAACTACAACATTTTTACTTATTATAAAAGGGTTGTCTACCCTTTTATGTAAAGTGAATTTTCTGAGTTTAGGTACACTTTCAATAATGAGCTCCCAGCTGTTTGCATAAGGAGTTCTTACTGGATGTGGCCATCTGCTGGTGGCCAGTGGAAGTTCATCTTAACCAGGTATTATGCGCCGCCAACAGGAGAGGCAGATAACCATAACAAGTAATCCCTTATGGAGGTAACATTTTATGCCCCCATGTCAGTCCTAATGGCTCATGGAGTAGTCCATCATAGGTGTTGGAGGTTGGAGAGGGTAGGCCATGTTTCTGCACCACCAGCTAGCTTTACCACAAGTTAGATTAGACCTGGCCAGGGACCATCAGGCTGAGAAGAAAATAGTTAGACAATGCTAGACATTCTCCAGCCAGGAAATGAGGGAGGACTCATCTGGCTTGCTGCAGCCTCTAATGCACATTTTGAGAAGCACATGATGTGCAGTGAAATAAGTGTAAGCAATTTTAGTGCAAGGAAGAGGAGTGCAACTGTGCAAGTGAAGGGAAGGCTGCAGGGCAGCTTTACCTAAGCATTGAAACAATTCCTTACTAACCTCTGTAGCCACAATCACCATGGCACAGTTCATCTTCAAAGTTCAAAACAGGAGCACTCTATAGAGGCGATTCCCTCTATAGGTTTAGATAACTCAGAGGGCTCTACAGAATTAATGCAGGGGTTGTTTGATCCAATATTGAAGCAAAAATAACTAAAATAGCCTTGGGCTATGATCAGACTGGTGGAGAGCTTGCAATGATGTTACCATTTCCTAATGCCATTGAATGAACAATTGCCCACTTCCTTGGGTGCTGCTGCTGGTGGACATGTAGTGCTTACCCGTAGCAAACCAATAGAAAATGAAGGAGGTGGTAGAGAGCAGTTCATTATTTAACACTGTTGCCCACTTTCAAATCTACAAACCCTAGTTCTTTATGAACCAGCTGCAACCATTTGGAGGGCCAAGCAGCTTGCAAGATGCCGGGAACCTCATGGGAACCTTCTATAATCTGAACTCCCATGCTGCCTGCTTGCTTCAAGTCAATGGACCTGAATAATTAAAGCTCTCCAAGGCTAGAGAGGATACACTTTTATAGGGCCAACATATTACGCAGCGCTGTACGTTAAATAGGGACCCAGGAAGCTTTTTTCAATTACTATACAATTGGTCCCCCCCACTGGCATTCCCTCCTTTCATGATATCTTGCACAGGTGCAATGCAGAACAACAGATTGGCTCCTTCTGTTTTACAAGAAGCTGATACCAAGTCATATTCGGGTACTGCTTATTGCCAAATGTGAAGTGTTATAACCCCCTCCAAATTCTATAATACAGTATAACTTACATTGTATGCGGTTCACCTTTGTCACTTCTTTGTAATCAGTTTTTAGAAATGGACAGTTCAGTGTTTGCATTACTGGAATGGCTATGGTGCTTTCCACTGTCCCCCCCTTGCACCAGGACTACAGCCTGAAATATCAATGCTTCCTGGGTCACCAAGCACAAGCACCTCTATTGCACCTCTGAGATTTCAATGTCAGAGGCCCAGAGACAATGACATCCATGCAGACTATAGGCTATTATTGTATGGGTGGTCATATGACAATGCTGCGGCATATCCAATGCATTGTCTTTATGCAGAAATTGTGGCTCTAAGATACTGAGAATTATCAGCCTTACTGGGGAAATCAATCGGAAAATGTCTATATGGTGAAAGTTTTCATATTTTTTTTAATATAATCTTTGCACACAAAAATGAGGGTCCAATACTAATTTAAATGACTTCTTGTTAGCCTATGTTTCTAGGGTTCCTCAAGAAGTTGTTGGGTGTTCCTTGATCTTTGGCTAACTGACCTTCTATCTGATGATGTCTGCATAGTTCCAGGTCCATTGCAAATTGGCCAAGCTGAAGAATGTTCTTTTTAGCTGTCTGCAAGGGGGGCATTCTGACTACCACTAAAAGGAAGCATTCTTCTCAGGGACCCCTGATAAATTCACTTTAGCAAGGGGTTCCCTGAGACCTGAAAAATATTTCAAGGGTTCCTCAGGGTCTTTGGAGTCTTAGAAGTTAGCACTTTGGCCTTTGCAGTGCTGGGTTCCAGGTTGGAATCTCGGTCAGGACACTATCTGCATGGAGTTTGCAGGTTCTCCCTGTGTTTTTGTGGGTTTCCTCCCACATTCCAAAAACATGCAGTTAGGTTAATTGTCCTTGGACTGTGTTGGAGATTATTATTAAAATATTGAAATATTATTATATTATTGAAATATTAACATATGATTGAGGGACATTAGACTAGGTAGGTGGGGTATTTGTAAAACGCTTCGTAATATGTCAGCGCTATATAAATACTGTGTAATAATAATAATGGTCACACTCCCTAGGAGTTTGTAATCAACCCGGCCTGGGCCCACAGCAATATAATGTTGAGAACAGCAGACATATTACAAATAAAGATCGTTCTTTGCATTATTAGGGACCAGAGAAGGGAAGAAGAAAAGGACTCTACACATCACAAAACCATCTTGAAGACAGCAATAAATAAATACATGGACCCTAGGAGTCTGTAATCAAGCTGGCCTGGACCCAAAGTGATATTATGCTTAAAACGTACATATTACAAAGACCAATCTTTGCATTATTCTGGACCAGAGAAAGAAAGAAGGGAAATTGATCCCATACATTACAAAACTGAAGACAGCAATAAATAAATAAATGTGTCAGAAATAGGGCAAGTAGGATATATGGATGAGGGGGTGGGGGGCGGTCTGGGATTGTGCCCTAAGAATTCCTCACATAATTCCTATAAAGTCGACATGATGCTCATTGATTTACTAATTCACTAGTTCACTTAGCAAAATGATTTATCCAATGCCAAATTCACTTAGCTTTGTGAATGCGGAGATAATTCATTTTGGAATGATTACTCAATCATGGGCAAGTAAGTCTAAAAAATAAGATTGTTCATTGTGCATGATTTGGATCTTTGAAGTCAGCAAAAGTTCATCTCAATTACTAAGCTCAGAAAAGTATCCTTTGCAGAGTGAAAATTCACTATGTATATATTCCTTTAGTAAACCATCCGCTCTGTATTTTGTAAAATATCTGTATTGAAATATCAGTGATTTTGCATCAGTGTTTCTTAATGACCAGCATTATACCATGCTAGTTTTCCTGGAGTTCAGCGAGTGCTTGGTGAATTATTAATAATGCAGAAAGTGCTGAGCTACTGTTTTATGAATAATTCATGATACAAGCAATGCTGGGACCTACCTTTCATTAAAGGTAATTAGAACAGGCTCTGCAGCTTCCATCACAAAGTCTTGGTGAGTAGCACAGAGAACATAAAACTCAGCCACCGCTTCATAGTTCACACCTTCCAGGAACTCTGGGTCCTGATTGCCATTTTCCTATATAAGTGGCTGATAACATTGTGGTTTATATGGAGATACCAACCTGTGTCTGTAATCTGGGTTTAAATATACTGAACTAAATACTAATTCATGTTGTTTTTTTACATTATTAGATTTCACTGTGAAAAGTGAAAGAAGTTTTTTTTTTGGAAGCTTTATATTTTAATGTGGCACCAACACCAAAGAGGAAGAACTATGCAGCACTATTTGACACACTGAGAATGGGCTTGGCTGAATTGTTCTGAATATTTGGATTGGCATAACAGAGACTACACAGTCCCTGTACCCACAACAATAATGGCCCCAATAATGGATGGGAACAATGGTGCCCAGCTTGGTATAGGTAGCAAGAATGGTGTCTAGTGGGGGGGGGGGGTCAGAAATACAATGCCCGTTGGGGGAATGAGAGAGAACAGTAGTGTTCAGTGTGGGTTTAGAGAGAGTATCAGTACCCAGCAGGAGTCAAGAGAAGGGTAGTACCCAGTGGGTGGCAACAGTACCCGGGGAAGGGCGGTGAGAACAATAGTAACTCATGGGAGGTTGTAGGAGAACAATAATTCCCAAAGTGGAAAAAAAAATCAAGGCAAACATACACAGAAGGGAACAATAGTATCCAGTAGCAATAGCAAACATACACAGTTATGTTATCAATAATGCTCAATGTTATCAATAATGCCCAATGCCATGTGGAATGAGACAACAGTACCCAGCTGGGGTTGAAGGAGAACAATAATGCCCAGTGCCATGTGGAATGAGACAATAGTGCCCAGCAAAGGTGGAGGAGAAAAAGAGTGCCTAGTTGGGTTGAGGGGAAAATGATAATGCCTGGGGAAAAGGGGAGAATAATAGTGCCCATTCATGGGAAGAAAGAAACAGCAGTGCCCAGTGGTGGGAAACAACAGTGGTTCAGACTGGTGGAGAGCTTGCAATACTGGGACCATTTCCTCATGCCATTGAATGAACAATTGCCCACTGCCCTGGGTGAAATGCTGCTGGTGGACATGTAGTGCTTACCCTAGCAAACCAATGGAAAATGAATGAGGTGGTAGTGAGCAGTTCATTATTTAAGATTGTTGCCCACTATTGAATTTGCAAACCCTAGTTCTTTATGAACCAGCGCAACCATTTGGGCGGCCAAACGACTGGGAGCCTCATGGGAACCTTCCATAATCTGAACTCCTATGCTGTATGCTTGCTTCAAGTCAATGGGCCTGAATTATTAAAGCTCTCCAAGGCTGGAGAAGATACACTTTCATCAGTAAAGCTGGCTGATCCAGGAAACCTGGGATGGATTTCTTCAAAATCATTTGCTATTTGCTAGAAAATGTTTTGAATCTTGGACCAGATCTATTCCAGGTTTTCTGGATCACCCAGCTTTACTGATGAAAGTGTAGCATATCCAGCCTTGGAGAGCTTTAATAAATCAGGCTCTCTGAGAGAATGTTGCTTGCATTGGTCATAGGACTAGGATTAGGTTGTAAATATGGAACAATTGAGAATATTGGGGGAGTGCTTCCCTTTCCCAAAATTACCCACTGTTAATAGATGTAATATTTTACTCCACTTTCTCGTCCAAGGCGCCAAGGTAAGAATGACATCACTGTCTTTCCAGAAAGATTTCTGTTGAATACCATACAGAGCAGCAGAAATCTCAAGAAGATACTTTTGTAATAAACCTGGGAGTTTTGGGTGTTCCTGCAAACCTTGGTGTGTGTTCTGGCTACTCCTGATGCACTCTATATAAAAGTGTGATCTTACCAATACAACATCAGGCAGAACATACCAAAACAGGGCTAACTTGTTTGGTTGACCTGGCCTGTAGTAGTACCATGAAGCTCCCCTCTGTATGAGTTTCTGAAACGTAGTTTTTAAATCTGATTTTTCTGACTTTATAACTACGACCCACCAATTGTCATCCCTTGCCCATCCTGAGCACCCCTATTGGCCTTTGAGGCATCCCCATTGGACATCAGGGTGATGTTGGGCATGTCTTGGCCCCCAAAGACCAGGCCTAGTAACAGAGCAAAACTAGTTTCTGAGAAGTACATGCAGTACAGTTTGGGTAATTAAAGGTAAAAGCAGAGAACTTGCAGAAAATAAACTATTTATTAGAAAAGAATTTGACATTTAGTAGTATAAATTGGTTCTCTCTAAAGCATTAATATTTGCTATTATCTGCAAAACTTCATTGAAATGCTGATTCAATTTCTAATTCTTCTTATGGCGTATGTCTATTTTCCCAAGAAAAAAAGACTTGCTGACCATAAAAAAATCCTTGTTTTAATAATTCTTCCCACCAGATTATGTTAAATGAATCATCTCACCCTAGAGATTAAAATGTCAGCATGAATATGCCAACTCCTACCTAAAAGCATTCTCCCACGTTAATTTGCAGGGTGATAATAAGCGTGTTTTAGTGCGGCGGAGTTATTGTCACATAATTGTCATTATGAATGTTGTTTAAGTGAAGACAATAAAGCAGTTTTGAAAATTAGCTGCCATTTTTTAGATGACAAAAGCGCAAGGCTTGTTAAACCGTATGGCGGGCTGCCTGCTGTCCAAAAGTAATGATAGCTTACAGTACAGCACAGTCATATTGCAACAAAGGCAATAAAATGGATATGCAATTCAAATTTAGGAATTTGTAAGGACCCAGACCTCCTTTTGACTTAAATAAAATGTATGGTTATCTACTGCCAATTGTTCAAATACTATACTGTCACCCAGAGCATTGGACAACTAATTGGACAACTTTAATATGAAGTTGAGTGCGGTCGAGTGTGGTTGTAGTTGGGGTTTAGTTCCTCCTCCAAGAGAAGGAAAAGCAACTATGCAGTCAGAAGTCACTTAGAGGTACTGCATTGTGATCCATTGGTACACACATTTGTTCCCAACTGCTCCCATTAAATTATTTGGAAGCAGTGGGGGCATGGTTGCAGTCACACAAGTCTGCAATAGTCCTCATTGACTAGAACAGTGTTTCTCGACAAGGGTTCCTCCAGATATTGCTGGGGGTCTCTTAAGCAATGAACAATTTGTGACTCTCAGGTTACTTTAGAGGACTGTAGGCTAAAATCTCCTCCCCCCTACCATCAAACTAGGTGCATATTTACCTTTTTCCAATGAGAAAATTCTCCTGTAGCATTTACAGTCTTAGATCAGTACTATTCCTACAGTCTTAAATGGTACCTTACTCCTTAATGTACTAGGGTGGATCTGCAACAGATTTTAAACATGGTAGGAGGCCATTGATGTTGGAAGTAAGAACTAAAGTTTGGAAGAAAACCGTTGTGTGGACATCTTATCTATTTATGTGGGCAGCTGGTAAAAAGAACTAGGTGATGTAAGTGGAAAAAGATGATGTAAGCTGGTAAAAAGTACCCTGGTGTTGTAAGTGGAAGTACCAAGATGGTGGCAAGTGAGCTTGGGAGAATGGGAGTTATGAAAGACACAGAACAATATTGCATGAGGGTGGCCATGTTCCTTCAAGAAGGTCCTGGTGATAATTGAAGACTTACTCCAGGGGGATGTTTCGGCCAAGTGACCCCGAGTGAACCTGTACAATCCTGTACTGTTTGTTCTTCTTGGGGTCTTTGGACCACTTATTTCTTCAAGGAGTGTAAGCAGCTGGATGCTGATCCTACATCTGTAATAAATTCTGTTTCAGTATCATTACACGTAGAAGGCCAGCAGTATTAATTCTCATGCTGTATGTACATTCCTCCAGCTGGCTCTCCAGCAGGCATGTGTCAAAACTGCAATTTAATTAGTAAATTACAGAAACCACAGAAATTGGCATAGAATGTTAATCATATTTCTAGGCTGAAAACAGAGATTGCATCTTGCAGCTTTTCCTAGCATGTTGTTCCCGATCATGAGGAAATGTCGTAGCTCCCATTGATGCATGATACTAGAGTTTTTAAATGGTCCCTGGAGATCATGGTCCTTGAAATTGTCCTCTGGATTTGGACATCAACAGCTTTATAATCTGTAATTCATAATGAAATGCAATTTTCATTTCAAATTCAATTTATTTTAATTACTGCTGTTTTGTGGTCTTTTTTTTTTTCAAGACAACTGCAGTCTTTTGATATTTTTCACACATTTATATATGTAAATGTGAATATGTGTTCATCCTAAAGTGAACCTATCTGAGCATGCAGTAAAAGATACATAAGCGCAGGCCACGTTATTGAAGCTAGCATGTAAAAAAGCAACCAGTCTATCCTGTAAAATCCTCCTACAATCAAAAAGTCACCAATAGTTGGGTAGTGAATATAATTTTTCAAAGGTTGACATAAAAGCAGGACTTGTTACTATGAGCTAAAAACACCTAGACCTGACATATCATTGCTTTCCCCTTTGATCCCCAATTTCCCCAACTGAGTTTCCCTGTTCCAAGGAGGACACAGGGTGTGGAACAAACACCCTCAGCAATGTCTTTTTTTTTTTGCAAAGCTAAAGAAGACTCTTGTGGAGATAGACGGCTACAAAGTCACAAAAGCATCATCAGCCAAACTGAATAATGTTGCCACTTTAAAATAAAAATAGAAGTGCCCCCACCAAAAAAAAAAAAAAAAAAAAAAAAAAAAATTTTAATACCGACATATAAATGAATGAGCACTGTACACACAGCCCTGTTCTGTTCTATTGAGGGGGAGATGAAAGATGAGTCAGTGGCACCCTGTTGTGCTCTCATCCATTGGAATGTGCAGTGGTTGTTCCTGTTCGGTTATTTATTAATCTTCCAGGGCTGATTGATGGACAATGATGAAGGACCACTGTGCACATGTCAGATTTTCACCCAAGATGAGTACAACCTTTTGTCTCAGGCAACAATTACGTGATGTGTGTAAAAACCTTTACTTCTTGGTCCTATTGACCAAGCAGAAAGTGAACACAAATCTTCCCAGCAGGGGCCACATACATATCAAGTCGGATTGGCCTCTCTTCTGGCAGAGAACCAAAGATGCCTATTTCTGAGCAGTTATTTCTGCAAATGGCATGTTTTTATATTATGGCATTTCCTGTCCGAGGAAGGAAAACACTTATAAACATTGCTGCTCACAGACGGCTTTTTTGTGACACTGTACAACTCTGGGTGAACTCCAACTTATGATTATATCTCCTCCACAATTTACAAACATACAATTTTACTGAAACCAAAAATACATTTCTTCTAAATGACCAGGTACAGCTCGGAAAGAATGCTCTGCCAGCAGAAAATGTTGTGTGTGTTTAATGTGAATCTTTCCTTTTTATTGTATTATTATTTAATAATAAATTGTTATTATTATTAAATATAACATTAGAGTGGTGAAATGTTAGAACTTTACAGTTTTAATGGCTCTCTTTATGTTATTAGGATGGTTCCTCCTTATAACCGATTACATTGGCATCAATCATATTATTCAAGGTGCAAGTCTGATTGGTCTACTGCAGGTAGGAAATCATTTCCCCAATCTCCTCATTCCGGATTAGATTGCAACAGTAATTTTGTAGTCACAACATGGGAAGCTGCAGAAGGCTGACCTTGTGCCATTTCTGATTTGGCATCCTAAACTGCGTACACACGTCCAATAATTATTGTTGTAAACGAACGACGAACGACCGATTGGCTAAAAATCATTCAAAAAAAGTGACCAACGACGCCGACGAACGTGGATTGTTGTTGGAAATAAACAACCGGCACGGCCGATTTAACTGGCCGACGATTGTTTACTATCTATCGTGTGTGCAGTCGTTCAGTGATTGTGTATGTTTCTGCAATACACTTTCTCCTTTACATGTCATTCCCTGCATTGTTCAAACGATCGTATCTAGCGTGTGGACACTGTTGGTGGATTACATTTGAACAATCGTATCGTTACAGCATGTACAGAACTGTGCACAATACGATTGTTCAAGTATAATCGTGCATAATCGCTGATCGGTCGTAATCGTTCATTTTCCAACAATAATTATTGGAAGTGTGTACCTAGCTTTAGTCTAGGAAGTCCAGGAGGTAGACAAAATCTGAACACAAATCTATCCAATCTTCTGGAGAAAAAAGCAGTAGAAGGCATTGTCCAGAGAATATTAAGGTCTCTGCATGTACAAAAAAGAATATCTGATGCTAGCTTCAAATAGTTGGCTGCCTCACTGAAAGGTCCAGCAGAGGAGCAACCTTACTAATAAAAGATTATGGTACAAATATCTACATTGGTGTCACGTAAACAAACATGCCTGTGCCTATGGAGAGGGGGTGCATAGCAGACTTTCCAGGACCAGAACTGAAATAAGGTCAATTTACAAGTTGTGCTTTAATTCTGATTGCTAGTTTTTGCCTTTTTGTTATATTACTTTTTAAAATTATTATTGGGGAAGTCTGTTGGACCTTCTGTTGTGGCCCATTAGGTACCAGTTGCACCATGTCACAGTGTATGCCCGAGTTGCCCAACCAGGGTTCCTTCAGAGGAAACCCCTTGACCTATGAGCAGTTTGTAAGTTCCAGATCTGTTTACAGATACCAATGATCTTTTGGGCCATATGTATGGCTATTGACCAGCAATGTAAGAGGATTTTTTCCCACTGACCACCACACTCATGTACTGTGAGATGTGGATATAGTAATTATAACAGGGGTTCCTTGATGACCTGAAAGGTATTTCAGAAATACCAAGAAACACTGGTCTATGCATTTCAACTCTTAGAGCAGAGAGATTTCTATTTCCCACATAAGCATAGTGATTCCTTGTTGGACAGGAGTAGTGTAGTTCCTGTTGTGATGGAAGGAAATGACAACTTTTGAGCATGTGGTACTTACCTACGTAAGTTACCGATAAACACCTAAGAAGGACATTTGTTATTGCTCTGAGTAAATAATATTAATAGAAGGGGGTTATTTTCTGGCTGAAATTTAGACAAAAGAAGTCGGGGTTTACTATTGAACCAATGAAGAGAGGGTCTTTTTTTACTGACCAGTTAGGAGGGGGTTTACCATTGTTGACAACAATGAAGGAGGGTCCAATGCTTAGTCTGAGCTAAATGCAACTTTCCAGTAACCCTTGCAGAGGCATTCACAAGGGAGTGCATTACTTCCATGCAGGATGGTGTGTGAGAGAGCTCAAGTGCCAAATCGAGGTTGATGAAGGAGACCCTGAGGCTGGAGCTTTCTTTAAACGAGAATATTCTTATAAAAAACATTTTCCCCTGAATTTATACTATTTTATTATCCGCTACCTATACATCATGCCTTTACTACATTTCCCTATTCTTGCTCATTTAAAGTGTCCTGCTACTGATTCATTTTTTGCTGCTGTATCATGTGCAGTTTCCTAATTCTCAACAGTATATTGCCTAGTGGAATCAGGAAGGTTTTTTTTTGCCCTTTTGATGCAAATTGTACCGGGAGTTATTTCTTTTGCCTTCCTCTTGACCAACTATGTGTTATAGGGTTTTATATCTGCTATAGGTTTATTTCCCTAGTGGTTGAACTTGATGGACTTATGTCTTTTTTCAACCTAACCTACTATGTAATATGTAGTGGCGCAGCAGTTTTGCATTAGCAAGTACAGAGACAGTCTCAGTGAACCAATATCAATTCTTCAATCAAAGCAGACTTATTACCACTTGATGAACACAAGCTGCTAATACAACTATCTGATAATAGCTGAAATGGATCAAATTCAAGTTATGCTGCTGTAGTGAAGCAAGCTAATTGTGAAAGAAACTAATCAATTCCACAACCAAATACAGTATGTGCTGTCTGAATGCACTGTTGCTGAGGGTATGCTGGTCTGTAATGCCATGTACAGCTCTGAGTAATCCCCCAAGTCTGTAATCTAAAATATTTGTTTGAAGGATCCACATAACCCTTAAAGTCACACAAAAATATTGACTTCTGTGCAGCATTGTAATAGCTTGGCCAGAATTTACTAACAGGTTTTAATCCTCATGCACTTTATCAGGATTTATTTAAAGTCAGAGCTTTGCCAAGATGACCAGTCTGTATACAATTCTCTGACACTAAAAAAGTAATATGCTCAAATGAAAAAAATAAATAACTTCATTAAACAGAATAATAAAGGGTCATTCCTTTAGGAGACACCAGATGATCAGAAGACTCCAAAGTAGTGAAGTGATCCCATTCCTTTGGAGTCTCATGCCACTTGCTGCATTCTCTGTAGTCTAAACGATTTATGTGTATGTTTTAATGCCAATAAAACTTTAAAATATTCCAAAATATTAAACATAAAATATATGCCTTTATTATTCTCAACTTGTTTCCTGCATCATTCAAACTGTTCCAGCTAACTCAGCTTGCCATGAGTTAACCAAAACTACAGAATAAGTTTTAGGTGAATTTCCCCTCAACAGGGTGGGCAAAGCTCTTCATTTAAAAATTTCCAACAAATATCATCTCCTATCTGTGCTTCGCATGGCCAATATTTAAATTTAAACTCAATTACTTCAATGCTCAATGCCTAAACTCAATACTTCAGTACTTCAATGATATCTGTGAGTTGCAGTCAAAAAGTCTGTGAGATTCTCATGGAGGGAAAATAAGACAACTGGAGCAAAAGTGAAAATGTGGGGGTGAATATGGAAAAGAAAACCTGATTGGGGACCAATATTAATATTATTATAAATATTAAACAGTATTTCTATAGTGCCAACATATTACGCAGCGCTGTACATTAAATAGGGGTTGCAAATGACAGACAAATACAAACAATGGCACAGGAGGAGAGGAGGACCCTGCGCAGAAGGGCTTACAATCTAAGAGGTGGCACACAATAGAAGGGTGGATAAGATGCCCCAGCTGCACCTCTGCTCTCCTTTGATTTGGCAGTTTGGCAAATGGGACCCAAGTGTTTTTAAATTCATTAATTAGTCTCCATTGAGGAAATATATTTTGCTTTCCATTAATAAAACATCTGATGAACAGTTTTGGTTCAGCACAGATAATCCTGACGTCCTCTTATTATGAACTTCTGCATTTTAAACATTCCAGAAAGATGAGGCTCAGCATAGCATTCTCTGCCTGTTCTTCATGATTAATAAAAGAATAATTTTTAGAGCTGAATGTTACCAATTAACTGGGAACAAATACGTGTCGTCAACCTCCTAATGATAATGAAAATTGATAAGACCCAATCAATTTGTTTAATGTGCCTAAGCCCTTAATATCCGAGTAGGGACAATTTATGAGAAAATGTAAGGACAGAACAGTAGGCTACTTGCGGCACAGAAAAACTTTTAGGTATTGTATGAAATTAAAAAATCACTTTTAATAAATATACAACAAATATAAAAAAATCAAAAATTACCTGGCTTCCTTATTGGCATTTCATGATCCTGCTAAACATTGGTGGGCCTATTCAACAGGACTGTGCAAAGAGAAGGAAAAGCAAACAAGCAAACTCAATATCCTGTAGCTAATGGAGGCATTAGGAGGGATCAGGCCTATATTATATTATTATACATTTGCATTGTCAAACTATTAATAATATGATTGGTATTATTAAACAGTATTTTTTAGCTCCAACATATTATGCAGCTCTGTACATTAAACTAGAGTTTTTTTCCACCACCTAGACTAATATTGACAGCTTAAAACTATGTAGGAGCACATAAAGTTGTGTCTTAAACAAAAAAAAGTGTTAGAACAGAATATGTTTTAAATTTTAGATTCCTTAAAATAGCCATCTTTTGCTTTGATGGCAGCTTTGCACACTCCTTACAACTTGTCTTCTTTGACAACTGTTCTGTTACATATTATAGAGAATCACTCAACTAGGCAAAGAGGATAAATATTCCATCATTACTTTAGGGCATGAAGGTCAGTCAGTCTGGAAAGTTTTATGACCTTTGAGTGTACCATCAAACGTTATGATGAAACTGGTTCACATGAGGGCCGCCCCAAGAAAAGGACACCAAGAGCTGCCTCTGCTGCGGAAGATAAGTTTAATAAAGTTCCCAGCCTCGGCAACTACAAATTAACAGCATTGCAAATAGAGTCCACATTTATGTGGTTCAAGTGGCAAAGACATCTCAACATCAGCTGTTCAGTGGAGACAGGAATCAAGCCATCATGGTTAAACTGCAACAATGCCACTGCTAAGGAAGACTAAAAAAAGAAGAGAATTGCTTGGGCCAGGAAACAACAAGGGATACACATTAAACCATTGTGGAAATCTTTATTTTGGTTGATGTGTGCAAATTTGATGTTTTTGGTTTTTACCACCAAGTCTTTGTGAGAAGCAGAAAAGGTCAGCATATGGTTTCCGTGTGGTTCCAACTGTGAAACATGGAGGAGAAGGTGATGGTGTGGCAGTACATTGCTGGTGTCACTGTTGGTGGTTTATCCATTATTCAAGACACTCTTAACTAGTATGGCTATCACAGTATTCTGCAGCAGCATGCCATCCAATCTGGTTTGCTTTTAGCGGGACCATATTTTGCTTTCAACTGGACGATGACCTGTGCTTTACTTACTGGGTGCACACAGAGCTTTAAATATAGAGCTGGTGGCTGGCGGAGCTGGGTACACCGGGAGAGTAGCAATCTCTTTCGGGTAATTTCGGGTACCTAGCTGTCAGTTCCTTCAGGGTTCCAAATGACAGAATGGCAGGGTGCTGCAATGCTGTGCATCCTAGACCCCCATTTATATTTGCCAAAGCCTTATTTTGGCTAAAACCATTCCTGCCTGGCATGATTGGGACCCTATATGCCTGTGCAATGCCACAGTTCTAAGGCTCTAAGTGTCACTAGGTGCATACGTCTGGCTAACCGCTTAGTTTGTAAGCTCTTTGGGGCAGGTTCCTCTCCTCCTCCTGTGTCACTGTTTGTATCTGTCCATCACATGCAACCCCTATTTAATGTACAGTGCTTCGTAATATGTTGGTGCTATTTGCAGCCACCCTATAAGATGTAAGCATGGATGGCCTAGGGGGTATTTCGTAGAGGCCAATTGGAATCACTTCAGCAGGTGAGGGTACAAAAAGGGACAAAACCTGCAACCAAGTCCGCTGGGGGGTGGGTAGGGACACATCAGCCTTTGTCTTAGCACTAGATGAATATATAGAATTTTACATCCTTGTAAAAAACTGTTTGATGACCTCCAAAATGTTAAATTTGGCCTCTTTTCCCACTCTGACTTTATTGTTACTGGTATTTCCTTACTGGTAATGTGCTTGGGCATTTTTTATATTATAAATCCTGATGTAGGCATGGGTATGACATAACCTGGCACAAGAAAGACAAGAGTTAAAATTTCCCAGACTTCATCAGCAGTATGCCTGTTCCAGGTCAGTGCCTCAGTGACAACGAGGATTGGAGCTGAATTCTGCAAATTTAATAACCAAGTCAGCAAAGGCATTTCTCATATTTCTGTCCTAACAGGAACTTGAAGAATGCTTTTCTTTTTTTGCTCCATTGGCTTTTTAGCTGCCATCTAATGTGGGCTCCTAATTGTCCTGTCTGGATACAGTCAGCAATAAGCAGAGCGGTATTTTAAGGTACATTGTGCAAGGAGTGTAGTCAGCAGTGTCACAGCATATAAATACTATGGATTTGTGATTAGTAATTCCTGTGCTTTTCTTGTGTCTTTATATTCTGGCTGAGTAGTGAGATAGTCATAATAATAACATCATAATTCTTCTCTGGAGTTCTCTGCGGACGGTGAAAACTCAGCAAATCCTCTGTGTGTTCTCCTCTCACTATTTAATATTGTTAGGACTGCAGATAATTCTGCAGGGATTTCCTCCAAATGAAATTCTTCCTCTGTAAGATATGAATACATCTTGGCTGCATGTGCTTTGTACATAGTTATAGTATCCCTGTGTAATGTAACCCCATACCAGCCTATATATATACCCTATAGAACCCTGGGGCTCCTCCAAAGGTTGCTGGGGGTCCTCGACTTTTTATTTGATGGTGCCTGCCTAGTTCAAGGGTCAATGACACTTTGCAAATCTAAAATCAGGAACCCAATGATTGGCTTAGCTGTCTCCAAGGGTGGCATCAATGCAAAGAGGGGCATTCATTGCAATACCCACCAATGTAAGAGAATTTCTCCCACTGATCCCACGTGAGTTTTAGAATGGGTTGGGAAAAGCTGCAAAAATCTGCATTACTTCTGTATATGTTTTTCAAGTTTTATGTCACTCCTGCACATGCTGCCCACTGTCATACCCTTTACACTCCTTTCCTCCACATACAATCCAATGCCATAGCTTCCACATCCCTCTCGTACATACTGCCCACTGTCATACCCTTTACACTCCTCTCCTGCACATATTGCCCACTGTCATACCCTTTACACTCCTTTCCTCCACATACTACCCAATGCCATAGCTTCCACATCCCTCTCGTACATACTGCCCACTGTCATACCCTCCACGCTCCTCTCCTGCACATACTGCCCACTGTCATACCCT
>NC_092862.1:9859980-9861620 GCF_032062135.1 Pyxicephalus adspersus | reverse complement strand
CCCTTGTCATACCTTCTACTCTCTTCTCCTGTACATTACGCTCTTTGCCATAATCGCCACATTCCATTCTTGAAAATATCAGCTATTGTCATATCCCCCACACTTGTCTCCTGCACATATTATGCACTGTCATACCCACCGCACACCTTCTCTGCACTTACTACCTATTGTCATACCTTCCATACTACCCTGTCACACACTCCACAATACTTTTTAGGCAGGTCAGATGACATTATTGTCTTAGCTTCTTCCCCTCTAAGGGTCCTTTCTGCTGCAATGAATAGCACTTATGATGTGTGAATGCAATGCACTGATACGCTGAGAGTGGGTTCATGATGTCCTAGGCTCAGATGAAGTGGGTGAATTGATGTTAACCAGCATTAAACCTAGAAAACTAGCGGCATCTAGTGGCATAATAAAAAAACTGACAGTTACAGCTCTAGCCTGAAGGTAAGTATTGCAGTAAAAGCTTATATGTTTAAGCTTACCATTACTGTGCTGTTCTTTTATTTTAACTGGATGTTCAGCTTTAAGTGCAGAATATTATTATTACATATATTATATTATTATATATATAAGCTAGAAAAAGTCCTTTTAAGATATGCTTGTATTTGTTACATGATCCCTAGCCAGCCAATCACAATGCCCAAAGATGCTAAACCCAAAAAAGGTCAAACAAGGATCCTTCAGAATATGAAAGTATAGCAGATCTTAATTATTAAGAAGATGGAGGACCATATTTAAATGTCTTACACCTTCTATCAGTGAAATTGCATGAGAAACAGCAGTGGTATCTTGCATTATAGAAAATGGGCAGCTCAATCGCCTTTATTCTTTGGGAGAAATTCCAAAGTGTTCAATCAGTAACTGACCATCTTAGTGCAGCTGTTCAGCAAAGATACTAATTGCACTAACATACAACAACCAGTTAATGCAGTAAACACCAACCTGCATAATAAAAATGATGAAAATATAATAAATCTGATAAACATGTAACAAATTAATGTAAGCTCTACTACATTTTTTACTACCTACTACAACCATTTTTATTTTTTTATACATTGCATAATATCTTTAAAAACAGTGCGGCAGATGTGCGAGCTTTCTTGTGATGATTTGCAGCAATTAGTAGAGAGACTTTGCAAGCTGCTGTCGAAAGAGATTAGGATCTGTCATACACCAAAGTGCTGAGGTCCGGAAGGCGAAGTGCAGCTGTTGCCCTAAACAGCAACACTTCCAATGAGTTTCCACAGCAACACAACATCTTCTATGTTGTTTGCTGAATACTGATAATAGTTTTAACCCTGTACAGCTTCTTTATAGTGGTTAGGGGAATATATGTGTGTGTTTTAGAATATAAATATTGCATATGCTATATCCAGCCTGTAGGTGGGGCTCTAGACTTCACATGTTTACCGATCTATTTTAGCTAGTAAGTTGCAAAAATATTGCTGTGTACTGAGTCCAATAGCTTAAGCGGAAGTTAAATTGGATCTTAATAATTCCCCCTCCCACTACTTCCTCCCCCCTACTAGGGATGAGGTTCTGGTTTACCACCTATTGACTGATTCCCTGCTAGAAATAATGTACAACCTTTAAAGCAGTTAATAGCACGTTTCCTTGTAATATTATTATTAATA
>NC_092862.1:9855427-9859866 GCF_032062135.1 Pyxicephalus adspersus | reverse complement strand
AGGAGAGGACCCTGCCCCGAAGAGCTTACAATCTAAGAGTAGGGGGAAATAGCACACAAAAGGAAAGGAGATAGCCCTGTCTCCCTTCATTAAAAAGATGGGCTTTACAGCAGCCATATTTTTTGTATGTGATGACATTTTTGTCATTAAGGGAGAGATTACAAATTTTGGCATTGGTACATCTCCCAGTCTCCCAGTAACTGGCTCTATAATTGATTATTAAAAATTTAGGCAAGATTCACCTAATTCACTAATTGCTACCAACCCTGCACAGTTATTTGTATAAAGAGAGAGAAAAATACATCACACATCAGAATTTAGGTTTTACAACGTCCTTCTCCTCATTTGCAGTTGCTATGTATTTTGTTTTTTAAAGCTGCAGACGAAATTTTTTTTTTATTTATTTCTACCACTGACATCATTGGCTATCACAGCATTGTGTTTCTCAATCAAGGTTCCTCTGGAGGTTTCTAGGGGGTCCTTGAGCAATTTGAGCCTCTCGGATCAGAAACCACTGACACCAATAATGTTAGATACATTTATAAGGGTGACATTATTCCCACTGGTGAGCAATGTAAGGCATTCTTCCTACTGATCACCACACCAATATACTGTGATTTGTGGATTTAGTATTTATGGAAGGAGTTCCCTAAGACCTGAAAGTAATTTAAAGGAATCCCCCACGTTAAAACTCTGCAATAAGATCTGAAATACCTGCTATAATAAATTGCCATTAAAAGGATGTTGGTTGCATATCCTTGGTCTTCTCCAACAGATGCTGGTGCTGCCAAACTCAAATGGGTACAATGGTACACATATGGTGGGAAACAATAATACAACCCAATCTCATACTCAGATGTACCTAATTATCCTAAAGTGACCTTGTAATCAATGATACCTGGGTCAATAAAATCCACTAAAAGTAATGTTCTTCACCACTTTCTTATGGCAGCACGGGCAATCATCCCAGGATTGTGGAAACAGCCAGCGGTCCCCACTATGAGCGATTGGCTAGTGGAGCTGGAGAAGAATATGGAGCAGCTTGTCATGGAGGGTATAAGATGATATGGTAAGTTTGGGATTGGTTTAAAGAATCTCACCTATATCAAACGCCATAACCAGAGACAGCCCTACCTGGCACACTCACTTTCTCGCACCCACCCCTAACAAACATATAAACTCAGTACTATCTCCTCTGCCTTCACACCTAATCATACCTCACCTATCCCTACCTCCTCCATCTGTTAGGGCTAAATGTGTCTATTTTCTCCATGTTCTTCCCCCATAACCCATATAGAGCTCAATAACCTCAATACGGAAACGTATGACCTGACTCTAACTGAGCAGAACCTAAGCAAACAATGTAACACTGACAACCAGAAATGCCAGCATTGATGATAGATAAGATATTTAGTAAGTAGTCTGGATGTAGGTTATTTGGTACTAAAAAATTATGTTCTATTGATTATTTAACTTGTATTGAGCTCAATCCATGTATACACCACAATTTATGATTTGTACCATAACATCACAGGCTTAGTAATAGCATGCAATGCCAAGCTGCAATATCTAAAGTTATCAAAGTTCTCTCTTGTATTATGTATTGTATAAATAAGGAATAGACTGCAGAGATGGAGACATTATCCTGCCCCTGTACAAAGCATTGGTCACACCACATCTGGAATATGCAGTCCAGTTTTGGGCACCAGTTCACAAAAAGGACGTTGTGGAATTGGAGAGAGTGCCGAGAAGGGAAACTAAACTAGAAAAAGGAATGGAGGAGCTCAGCTATGAGGGGAGATTAGCTGAACTGAATCTATTCTCCCTTGAGAAGAGACATATAAGGGGGGGATATGATGACCCCTCATATAGAGAACTCTCTTCCCCATTATTCACTTTGAGATCATTACAAAGAACAAGACGGAGCTCTTTGCGTCTGGAGGAAAAGAAGTTTAATCTCCGGATAAGGAAGGGATTCTTCACTGTAAGGTCTGTGAAAATGTGGAATCGGAATTCATTCATAATATAAGAATTTATTAGAATAATATATTTGTTTTATTATTAATAAAACATAAAAATTGCAAATGTCCACATTTTTCGGTTGACCACCAAATTTCATCTCAGCAGCAGAATTTGCTTGACTAATAATGTTATTTGGTTCTTGTAGAACCCATAAAGTGGTAAGATGAAAGAATGAGGTTTGAGACTCAAGTTGCTTATTTGAAAAATTAGTTATGTATTTATACATTTACAATTCCTACATAATTATCAAGTACAATCATTGTGTTGCATACCCAATCTTGTTAAATCTCACAAGATTGGGNCCCTCATATAGAGAACTCCCTTCCCCATTATTCACTTTGAGATCATTACAAAGAACAAGAGGGCACTCTTTGCGTCTGGAGGAAAAGAAGTTTAAGCTCTGGATAAGGAAGGGATTCTTCACTGTAAGGTCTGTGAAAATGTGGAATCGGAATTCATTCAGAATATAAGAATTTATTGGAATAATATATTTGTTTTAATATTAATAAAACATAAAAACTGCAAATGTCCACATTATTCTGTTGACCACCAAATTTCATCTCAGCAGCAGAATTTGCTTGACTAATAATGTTATTTGGTTCTTGTAGAACCCATAAAGTGGTAAGATGAAATAATGAGGTTTGAGACTCAAGTTGTTATTTGAAAACTTAGTTATGTATTTATACATTTACAATTCCTACATAATTATCAAGTACAATCATTGTGTTGCATACCCAATCTTGTTAAATCTCACAAGATTGGGATCTCCATACTATACAAAATTATCCTATCACCATACATAAATCAAGAGTAGGACCTGTATGTGGTGGCACAAACCCGACGCGTTTCGCCAGTTTATGACTTCTTCAGGGGTTTGATATTGAAAAGGCTGTATTATCTTGTTAATATGCAAATTAGAAAATTATTTGTACAGTGACTAGTTTGGGATGAGCAAATCTGACGATGCCTGTTTAGATAAAAGGCTTGATGTTCAAATCTAGAGGAATAGGACTGTGGCACACAGCGATAGTCCCCGTCATGGGGGTGTGGGTCAGAAATCTAGGAGAATTAATGTCTCAATACTTGCAGACTAGTAAAGTATTTCATCATGAAGATGTTGCAGCTTAGAGGCTAATAATTTTATTTCGTATGGATATCCCAACCTTGTGAGATTTAACAAGATTGGGTATGCAACACAATGGCTTTACCTGATAATTATGTATGAATCATAAAGGTCTAAATACATAATTAAGTTTTCAAAAAAGCAACTTGAGCTTCAAACTTCAATCTTTCATCTTACCACTTTATATTTTTATGCAAATGAAGGTGGCTCTAACATACCTCAAGAGATAGAAGAGAACAAAATCTATACCTTTTATCTTGTAGAACCCTTGACAGGTATTCAGGTTGTGTTTGACTATAACCCGAATACCTCCGGCACCTCCAGTAGCTAGTATTGCCATATGTCAGCGGATGATCTCTCTCCTGTTCCCCGTGCCGAATAATAATTGAGCATTATTATTACATTTTTATTTGTGTTATGATCGCTGATCCAGAGTTCGGTGTTGTCAGTTCACGCGGTGTCATCACTTTGTCAGGTGTTGGAAGATGTTTCTGTGGGAAGAAAGGCAATATCCAATTATTCATTTCAGAGCCTGTCATTAGATGTGTCAGTCAGAGAGAAATTTAATCTATAATGGCAACGGCTGCAAATCAGTGATTATAGATCTTGGCATTACACGTCGCAGGTGGGTCGTCTGTGTGCATCCTGGATCTGCGTCTGTTTGCTGGTAGAGGAAACCTTTAATGTGTCTTCAATGAAGGTATTCTGGAAGTTATGTTTGATGCCACATTCACCTATTACATCCGTATTTCAAGGGGTTCTGTAAACGGTCCTTTCCATGTGCACCTTGCTGAAGAAAGCTAGTTACAAATTGGCTACTATGTTGGTTATAAATGCAGCAAATACACCTCCTATCCAAAGTTGTTCACTTAAAATATTTTTTGGGCAGCCTTTAGCTTTGATTATGTCACACATTAACAGTGGTATTGTTTCAATGTTACATTTTTTACAATGTAACAACATTTATTTCCATCCAGAGTGGCATTATCTTTCCCTAAGATCCTGTATTGATGTATTGATCCTCCTCCCTCAACCAATATTTTATAATTTCATCCCCAATAAATTCCTGACAATGTCATCTTGAGATATGCTCGTACCATAAGGGAAAAAAAATCCACTGATGGAAAACTTGGTCATTCACTATATTCAGGTAGTCAGCTAAGTTCAGTTTTTGGGGTACATAACATTACTAAACCTAGACCTGACCTACTGAAGCAACCCCAGATCATAACACTACCCCCACAAGCACCTGAGATCATAACACTGCCCCCACAGGCACCCCAGATCATAACAC
>NC_092862.1:9844237-9855334 GCF_032062135.1 Pyxicephalus adspersus | reverse complement strand
CCCCACAGGCACCCCAGATCATAACACTGCCCCCACAGGCACCCCAGATCATAACACTGCCCCCACAGGCACCCCAGATCATAACACTGCCCCCATTGGCACTCCAGATCATAACACTGACTCAACAGGGACCCCAGATCATAATACTGCCCCACAGGCACCCCAGATTAGAATACTGCCCCCACAGGCACCCCCAAATCATAACACTGCCCCCACTCTACAATGGATCATAGCACTGCCCCCACAGGCACCCTAGATTGTAACACTGCCCCCAAAGGCACCCTAGAATGCTGTTGTCACAATTGCCAAAAGAAACAAGGAAATGAATAAGGATGGGCCCACAGCAGCTGCGTTATCAGTGTTTGTTTATTTATTTATCTATTAAATTTGGTTGTTTTTGTCACCCATAGCAGTACAAGGCTTTCCATGCATTTTTAAGCACACATCTGGTTGACTTAGGGCGGGTTTTAAGATACAGCAAACTGAGCAATGTCCCAGGACCCCCACATTCTTCAGAGCCATATTTGACAGGAATGCAGGTGCATGAAACGTTTTGCATTTTGGGTCCCTAATTTGTAATTGCCTAGGGTTTCTTTTTGTCTTAAACTAGGTTGACTATATCTTACTTATTATTCTTAGTTCAGCCACTCGGTAAATAAACATACTACAAACCAACATATCCCAGATAATACCCTATATACATAGTTACATAACTGATCCAGAGGAAGGCAAAAAAACTTTATCAAGCCTGGTTTGCTTCAACAGGAGAAAAAATTCTTCCTGAACCGGTAGTGCAGTAAGATGTTCTCTGGATCAACAGTCTTTGGCATCATTTCTTTAAAACTTAAATAGCCCATTTATCTTCAGAAATTGAAACTTATTTGTTAATGTCTTCACCCAAGATTCACATGAGATTCGATAAAAATGTGTGAACTCTGGGTGAATGCTTGGGTGCTAATATTCTAATATTGATTGATTAAAATTACTCCAATACAAATGTATATATAAATATATATATACATTATATTATATATATTATATATATATATATATTATTATTATTATTATTATTATTATATATATATTATATATATATATATATTTGTTTATTTATATTGCAAAATAAATTGTTCAGAAAATGTTATTTTACTGAACTTATTCTTGTTTTTTTTTATTCTCAAGTGGTATTTGAGTGCCCCCTGGTGGTCATATCAAAGATCTGCAAACACAGTGCTGTTGCAGGGAACTCATGCTTCTCAACTTTGAGATGACAATTAGGGACACTATTCAGCCAAAGGGGCTTACTAACCAAAAGGCACACAGACTGTGTACAAATACCAGCATTTTTCTGTTTGTTCTGTTTATGAAAGTGCAGATCAGCTGAAAAGACTAACATTTTTTTTTTTAGCGGGATCAAAATTGTTTTGCTTTTTTGTATATATCACTACTTTAAGGACTGGATGTTAGATGCAATCTGTTGGAATAGCAAATTGCATTAAACACTTAAAATCGCAGACAATAAATGACAACCTGCACTTTGTTTCAATCAATGAAGTTTCTGACCATCAATTTAGAATAATTACATTGTGTCAGCCAATCACTGATCACCAGTGTTGGAAAAACAAAAAAAAAAAAAGTAACATGATACATGAAAGTGGTGATTATTAAATAAAAATAAGTTGAATTTGTATGTAATGAAATGCTCTTTTGCAAAAGTATGCTGAGGATTTTTATGGTGCATTATTGTAACACTCACAATTAGGATTTTTGAAAACATTTACAATTTATTATTTTTCTCTTAAAACAGCATGAAAAACATTAATTTGTATACTTACAAATTGCCAATGAATGACTAAGATACTGCAATGATGTGGTTTAGTTTGTTTTTAAATATCCTTCACGCGTTTCACCCGTAGGCTTCATCAGAAGGACACTAAGTTAACAACATTCCATAAATCTATTCATTTGTTATCAATCAGGTAATTACATGAATCAAATTTTCCAGCCGGATACAATAGAATACCTTTATACTTTAGAGAGTAATATGAAAACATAGTCATGGCTCAACCACCTCCTTGGCTCAGTGTAAGGTAAGTGTCAGAATAGGTATGTACGTTATTTTTTGAAGGCAGCCATTAAAAAAAGTAATTAATTAAACAATACAGGTAGTCCCAGGTTACATACGAGATAGGGACTGTAGGTTTGTTCTTAAGTTGAATTTGTATGTAAGTCGGAACAGGCACATTATTTTAATAAATGCAATTAGGACAGATGTTTTCTCAACATATTATTAGGCAGCATGGTGTCAGTTACTGTATAAAATCCTCACTGGGAGCTAATCACAAACAAAGCAACAAAAAAAATTTTTTATGGAGCCTAGACATTTATTACCTTCCGGAGCAAGCTGTGGTTTGATATGCAAAAAGAAACAACTGAAAAGTTTTTGTTGATCAATAAAGAGTTCAATATAAGAGATTGTATAAGTGATCAATATAAGAGATTGCAGAAAGAGCTCACCAAACTAAGATTACCCACAACCTCAGCTGTGTTTAGCAAAAGATTTCTTCTGCAAGTCATCAAGCTCCATCATGTCCTGCACACGAGCGCCGTTCATATCTAGGAGTCGTCCATAACTCGGGGACTACCTGTATATGAATATAATATTAGACTGCATTTATAATTCCCTTTTGTGAACAGCAGAAGTGCCTGCACAGAAAGTTACAGTCAGTTGTTCTCAGGTAAGTGCTTGGCTGCCTTTATAGAACTGAGTGAATATTACCTGCCAGGGGTGGACTTAGGAAGGGACAAAAGTGTTCCACTGCCTTAAGGCCCCTGACTCTTATCAACCTACAGGGGCCATTACAGGGGACCCAATCATTTTAGTGTAGTGGATCTAGTGGATCTTGGTGTTCTACTGTGAGCCACTATCGGCCCTGTACATTAAATGGTTTGATTTATTCTCATCAAGCAAAGAAGATTCATATCTGCTGCATACTTTTAAGCACAGAATCAGATCTGCAGCAGTTTGAGTCACTTCTGTCGGTACCTGAGATGCAGGACTGTGCAAATGCATGATGATTGCCACTTCCACCCCTGCCCACCGCAGCATGATTAGTGGCGCCAGCTGCTGGCAGGAGATGTCAATCAGTCATGAAACTCCCATCTGGAAGATTTATCCTGTATTTCCTGTTACTATAAATGCAACAGGAAGTGGAAATTTTGCCCCCTACTGATCCCTATTATTGTATTTCATTATTGTTTAAAGAAACATGTCTTAAGGGTGCATGTATGACTTTTACCTTCTAGAGCATCAAGGGAACAATCACATAGAAGTCTGTGGCTTTGAAAAAAATTAAAACTAAACGCTGGAAAAAAAACTTTTATTCTTTGTTTTATTAATATTTATTATATTCCTTAATAACCACAAAGGATATATATCTGCTTGGTGTGCACTAAACGACTCTGCAGCCCCAGATGTAACCTTGTAAAAGTGGCGGCAATATCATCTGTGCAGAAAGCAGAGCTGTGGGAGGGACTAAGTAAACCCACCCACAGCAGACGCCCTATAGAACACTATAGGAGGGGCGTGTACAAGACCAGTCAAGGAGAGAAAGCAGCACTGATTGGTCTTTGTTACAGGAAATTCCTGCACAGACGCAGGAATTTACACTTTGGATTACTGCAAAAATTTGATGAAAAACTCAAAACACTCCAAAGTTTACACATGACTCTTGTATTTATTTATCCTGGAATTTAGCTTGAAAAGAAAAAAACATGCTACACAAATCAGAAATACATGCACATGTACCTATGTTTTGTTCCTTTATCAATTCGTTATGTACAGAAAATATCTGGCATAAATCTATCAAGTTCCTAAGTTAGGGTTTAACTCTCTAGTCTCATTCACCCTACTTCCTGTGAGTCAGTGTGTCATGGCCCCACCCCTGAGGAGAGCATTACTGCAGTATTTACCATTCATAGTGCAATTGTGTCACCATGTCACTGAGGTTCTTTGTATTATTGGGGGCCATCCAATAATGAATAGGGGCCGAAAGAAAGACGACCCTGTAGATCTTGTGACTGTCTGGAGGACTTCTAAAATAAGTAGCAGAAGGACTAAGGTGCAGGAGCATTGAGACTTCCAGTGCTTATACCCAGACCCAGGGTGCAGGTAATAGGCAGTTCCTTGGGTCACGGGTACCCAATAAATGGGTAGGGGTCAAATAAATGGATCAATCTGATACAAAAAACGTATGTTGTGTAATGTTTACAGCCAACACATATCACGGGATAAGTCACCCTTCTTCAGGGCAGTGGGCAAAAATGTGCCATCTGCTTCTCTCCTGTATAGGAAGGATCAAGATTCAATAAGTAAGTACCCCCACCTCTCAATCTTTAACAACACAAGACTGGCTGGAAGACATTTGGATTTCAAGCTGACGTCCTTTAAGGAGGAAGTAAACCCAAAAAACACCTACCTTCAATCCTGCAGAGCAGTCGTTCGGTCCGGAGGTTTCTTCCATCGAGTCCCGCGTCGTCCTGGCATCCGTCTTAATGCCAGCGCTCTAGGCGCCACCATCTTCTCTCTGTTCTGGGTTCTGCGCCTGAACTGCTTGGGCATGTGCAGAAGGAACAGCTAAGAGCCAGGGACTCCCGGGATACCTATGTCACACATCCCCGGAGTCCCTGTGCACCCATTAATTCTGGATTGCCTAGGCAAACGAGAATTAGGAGGTGGTGCTGCACCCTTTGTTTTTTTTTTAAAAAAGGTGTAGCACTTAAAAAAACACAAACAGTTGTCTATGCTTTAATGTAAAGTGAAAATTCTGAGTTTAAGTACGCTTTAAATCACTAATAATCTCTGCATGGAAGTTCCCCCCACCCACATATAATAAGGCTAAGTGGTATTTACCCAGGCATTTACCGCCCCCTACTGTCCATAGGTGCCCTGGAGCAGTAACAGATTGTCACTGCTTGGCTTTTTCAAGCATTCGAAAGTGGCTACAAAATCCTAGCAGACTGATGAAAATGTATTTCTCTTTTTAATACGTAAACTGCTTCTAAATGTTTAAAAAAGCTTGCACAGCCTTTTTTTTAAAAGAGTTTGTAAGTTGAAACCAATTCAAGTCAATGGATATGGTAGGGTTGGCATACTGAAAACAGTGCCGCAACACATTCACCTACCACCTCCTGTCAAATAAAGGATAATAAACAGACTCATAGATTCAGTCCAATGTTGATTATTTTTCATAGGCAGTTTTAAGAAAAAAAACCACCGAAAAACACTTGCAAAAACTGCTAGACTGAACCCAGACCAAGGCTTGCAATGGTTTCTTAGCCTAGTGGGATAAAGCAGAGAAAAAATCAACAAGGTGATTTTATAAATGTTTCCCCCTTCAATAAAACTGAGATTCAGTAATTTATTCATTAGAAGATACAGCATTCCTATTGTGACTGATGTGTACGTCTGATAATTGGCCACTAGGTGGCAGAATTAATCTTCTTTTAATATGAATTGAAATGAGCAATGCATAGAGATTAGAATGAATGTGAACAAAAATCCAGGAAAACTGATGGGCCCAAGTGTTTTTATTTTATCATCAAGTTCAGAGAGTTTGAGGGGCGGGGGTGGTAATTGTATCAAAGACTGAAGAGGGGCTTGCTTTAAAGTGGGTTTGAATGCAAAAGAATCATGGTTCTTGATGCATTCTGTGCAATTCTTGTTTGCTTGTGCATTTTCGCCATACCTTGGCCAAAAACATACATGCAGGAGTTATGTCATTGTAGTCTGGCCAATCAACTTGGGTGAGGATACTGGAGATGAATGTACCTGTTAGAAACCAAATGCTAGAAAGGTCAGCCACATTTGCAATCAGAGGTAACCTACCTGTTTCTATTTAGAATGTTAACAAAAATGTAAAAACTGATAAACAACCAACTCCAAATATTACAGATTATAGGAAACTAATGCAGTATGAGAGCAGTGGATCCAGAGAAACAAACCAACCCTTATGAATGTAATCCCAGTGAATTTACAGGGAAAGAAGAACTTCCCCACCTCGCTGTCACTTAAATTATTGGAGACAAAATTTGGTGGTTACTAAAGTACCTCTTTAAACTCGTCGGGGCAGGGTCCTCTCCTCCTGTGTCACTGTCTGTATTTGTCTATCATTTGCAACCCCTATTTAATGTACAGCGCTGCGTAATATGTTGGTGCTATATAAATGCTGTTTGATAATACCGTAATAATAATAATAAAGTATATAATCCTCTCATTGCAATATCACAATTTACCAGCAGATGGAGCCAGAACTGCATTTATTGATTCAAACCTCTGAGCTGCTTTTAAGGATGGGAAAATTGGGTAAAATGTTGTAATATATTTTATTATTAATATTATTATTATTATTATTATTATTAATAATAATAATAATAATAATAATAATAATAAAAAGTGTATATGCTTTTGTGGTGGCAAAATAGAAGGGTTTTTGGCAAACTGTATTTTATTAATGATAATGCTTGTAAGAGGGATGCTGCCTCTCATATATGAGGTGCTGTTCCTGGGATATCCTTGCTGCACTGCTTGGCATTCTACATGCACTTATTTATATACATTCATTTATTGTAGACAACTCTAAGCATTGGGATATATCTTATTACTTGGATGCAATAATCCTTACCATTTCCTCCTACCAATGTCACCAATATTCCTTAACTTCCTTGGGAAAAGGGATGAACGAGCAAATTTTTTAAACTCGGTCTTAAGGCGAATTGGGCCGTTCTCGCTTACCAAACATGTAGGCGAGAACGCTCTTTGTAAACTCGGCTGGCGAGACCAAATTTTTGGGACCTGCAAGTCCAACCTGATTGCTCTTGCAGCTCTTTATTAGTTGTATGTTTTGTTATTAGTCCTGTGTTTCTGGATAGAGAAACTCTATCCAGGAATACATACTACAGGGCAGCAACAGCAATCAGGAGAGCGGAGCAGCTCTGCTCCTCTGATTGCTGTTGCCGTCCTGAATTATGTGTTCCTGGATAGCATTTCTCTATCCAGGAACACAGTGTGAGTCTCGCTGGCTGCTCATGAATGAATGCAGCGTGGGAAAAATTCTCTGATTTTTCCCACGGAGGCGTTCTTTCATAAATGCAAGCCGCATGACTCGGGACTCTGAGAGGAGGAGGATCACGGTTGCATTTATGAATGGAGCTGTGCGAATCCTCCTCTCAGTGAGAGATCCCAAGGATTGCTCTCATTCTGACCTGTAGCGCCCGGGGATCGCTCACTGACAGGAGGATTCCCACAACTGTATTTATGAATGCAGCTGTGATAACCCTCCTATAGTGATTTCTGATGATTTCGGGAAATTTCGCGAGCCCATCGGAACCCATTTGAACTTCGAGGAAATTTTCACGAGAATGCCAGAAGCATTCTCGTTCATCCCTAGTTGGGAGTATACTTAAATTCTTTCTATTATTAATGATGTCACTCTCATAATATTTCTTTTGCAATTTTATTTGCCTTATATTGTTTTTCATATATTATGTGACTACACTTATTGCTTGACATTATGTATTCCTAAGGACATGACATGACTTATTGTGGTCTAATCTATTTATCTATGTCTGTAACACACTTGGACTGTACTAAGCATCTGTGTAACATCTCGCCAATCCACCGCTACCCCTGAAGAAGCCTTATCGGGTGAAACGCGTCGGGTACAAAGATTTACAAAAAAATCACATATTTACCCTATATATATATATATTTACCTATATATAGATGACTGATGTACAGTGCCCATAGGGCCCAAATATTATTTTCTTTGTGACCATAATACACTTGGGGTCTACAATAACGTTTGTATTGTCATATAAGCATTATCAATAATACAATACACAGTTTGCCAAAAACATTCACTGTTCTTTATTTATTAATAATATTAATATTAGTATTACTAGCATTTAATCATACAAACACACACAGTGTTACAAAGTACACACAAAGAACACACATAGGGCACACAAATACCCGTTACATTCCTGGTATAATACAATAACTAGGTGTCTGTAACATTACCAGTAACATAGTTTAAATCCACAGACCATGCTGTATTGTACATGTAAAGCCTCTATCAATGAGCAGGAACTAGAAATTGGGAGGAGGGAGTTTCAAAAATTTGGAATAAGACCAGAAAATGTTTGAAAACAATAAACGAAAATGAATGAAACAAAAGCCACAAATTGTACAGGATGGGAAGAGGGGAGGGGGCGGAGGGGAAAGAGACCGAGAGACCCAGGAACATCATTAGTTGGTCTCTGTGCTTCTCTGTTCAATGCAGGATGATCATGGCTGGCCAACATGATGTTTTACACAACCCAGAAGGCTATGGTAGCACCCAATTGTGATGATCAGTGTCCATGATTGAAAGAACTGACAGAGGTGAAGCCAGGGCCAGTCAGGCTGGGAAGGGAGGGATTGTACAATGCTGTCTGGCTGACTTGCGGCAGATTCAAATGCACATTGTGAGAAGGTCACAGTGTGCAGTAAAATCAGAGAAAGTTATTTCAGTCCAGGCAAAGACATCTGTGCAAATCAGAAGTGGAGGGCTGGAGGTCAGACTCTTCAATTTTAAACCTCTTGTTAATATTTTTAATAGCACCATTTAGTGATTGCAATAACAATGCCATTCAAATAAAGGATAATAAATGGATCCACTCAGCCTAATGTTAACAACTTTTTGAGCAGTTTTGCCACTCAAAACTAGATGCAAAAGGTGCTAGTGTGAACCTGGCTAGGTCTTCAGTACACTAAAGATGACATTTAAAACTCGGCAAAAACACTAGAATGACTCAGGGACAATGTTTTTTAATAAAATAATAGAAGTTCTTATTTGTGAGATTTGGAATGTTCACTCTAAATACTTTCACCCTGGAATATGTATATACCCATCACGGCCACTAGGTGGCACTGTCGCACCTTCTCTCCACCAGCTATGATAGGGCTACAACTGCCAGCAGAAACATTCCACCTTCAAGACATTAGTAACAAACCTTGCACAGTTTATAATGAGGCCAAACCAATTTTATTTAACATCGCTGCACTTTGTTTAACACATTGATGTACATTTTGGCAGTACTCTGCAGAAGTATCTGGTGGAATTATATTCAGAAGGCTAAACATAAATAATTTAATAAAATATTAATTACTATTCTATGTATTGTTATTATATTTATTGTTATGTATTGTTATGAATTAATATTATGTATTGAGGATGTGCTAATGACGATGTGCTAGGAACTGAAAATAAGATGACAGCAAATGTGATGGATAACTGAAGGTGTGACCTACAGTGAAGAAGATATGGTATCAGTGTATGGTGGAGGGCAAAATCAAGATTTACATAGGGCCTAGTGCAGCCTTTTTCCAGCTTTTTAACATGGGGGAACCCTTGAAATAACTTTTAGGTCTTCAAGGCCCCCCTGCTATGATTTCTATATCCACAACTTCCAGTAATAATGTGGTGATCAGTGGGATAAATGCCTCCAATATTGCTGGCCAGTTGGAAGAATGTCACCTTTATAGATAGCAAAAAAGATCATTGGTGTCAGATAAACTGATCTGAGAGTCACAAATTGCTCATTGCTCGAAGAACCCCTAGCAAACTTTGGAGGAACCCTGGCTGAAAATTTTGCACTAGTAATAGTATTGTTGTGCCCATGCATTTAAATGAAAAATGCATGCATACCTTGCAGCAATGCACATTGCATGTGTTGGTGCAAGGTATTAGTTTGGACTTCTAGATTGTAAGCTCTTAAGGGCAGGGTCCTCTCCTCCTGTGTGACTGTCTGTATCTGTCTGTCATTTACAACCCCTATTGAATGTACAGTGCTGCGTAATATGTTGGTGCTTTATAAATCCTGTTTATTAATAATAATAATAATAATAATAATAATACTACTACTACTAATAATAATGATCATTCTTAATGGCACTGCTGCTGCCATGGGGTTTCTCTTGTGCAATTCATCCCAGTGCACGTTAGTGTGTGTACATTTTCCAAGGCGTATTGAACAGCTTTCAAGTCCTTAGACAATGTGCAGACAATGTCAGATAATTGGCGGATTTATGAATGATGTCTGGGGGATGATTGTACACCCCAAATTTTCTCCCTGGACAAACAGCTATGCTTATCTCGTGTAAAAATCTAACACAAGTACAGCATCCCCCAGCATTGTCCATCAATCACACAGATTGATGATTGGCTGATCAGGAACGACTGCTGTGTACTCCTATAGTCCTGTATTTTATTTTTGTGTTCTAATTTTCGTGTTTTTTCTGCAAAAATGGAAAAATATGGCAAATAAGGTGCTGTTTTTGGCACAGGATATGGCCAGAATAGTGAAAGTGACCCTGGTATAGAAACATTCCTGTAAAATGAGACTTTGAATGCTCATATATTCTGCAAGCATTGTTCTGTTTATTAGAAAACATTCTTTCTGCAGGAAAACTGACACTTACAATGTGCCATTTGGATCCCTGTGTTCCACACATTCCACTGGCTCCTACTGACCTCCACATCACTGCTGTGTCCTGTGAAGGTGACATGGAGGTCAGAAGAAGTAAACATTGAAAGATGGAGGGAATCCAGGCGATCTACGCTCCTAAAACTGTAGATGTAGACACTAAAGAGAACAGAAAGATTAAAAAGAAAGTTGGAATGCAGTTTCAAATATTGATAACTTGGTATTGACAGAAAATGGGTCAGC
This sequence comes from Pyxicephalus adspersus, assembly GCF_032062135.1. Classification (NCBI taxonomy): domain Eukaryota; kingdom Metazoa; phylum Chordata; class Amphibia; order Anura; family Pyxicephalidae; genus Pyxicephalus; species Pyxicephalus adspersus. The sequence continues at coordinate 9,844,564 of NC_092862.1, read as the reverse complement.
CCCCAGCCAAAAGGAACAGCTGAATGATAACAAGAAAAGGTATGAAAAAGTAGAAGTACAACTGGCCACATCCCAATTTATGACTGTGAAAGGTAACATAGAAAACAGGTTTAGACTATTATCCTGACTAGACAAAGAGAGAAAGGGGTAACATATAGGGAGATTAGATAAAAGAAAGAAAAGAGTTCTAGACTATGCCCAGCCTCATGATTGATAGAAGAATTAAATTGATCCAAACAGTAAACCACCCTGTATGTTATTGATGTAGTATAGAACCTATTAGTACATTACAACAGTATATCAATAAAGAATATGCAACCTGAGCTG
>NC_092862.1:9833491-9840020 GCF_032062135.1 Pyxicephalus adspersus | reverse complement strand
CATTTTTAGGTGGGGCTTCTATAAACTGTACCATAAAATTATCTTGTATTAAATTCACAAATTTCCTCCCTTTTGCTGTTCCTGTAGTGCCATTATTCCAGTCAGTGTCAGGGTAAATTAAATCTCCCATGATTTAAACATTTCCAGTTTTTGCTGCTTTTTCTATCTGTGCTAGTAGTTGATTTTCTATTTCTTCCTTAGCTCTGAGGGGCCTATAGCAGACTCCAATAATTAATTGTGTGTTATTCAACCCCACATTCAACTCCACCTATAATGCCTCAACCTCATCGCTTGTTCCATCAACAAATTCTTCTTTCACATTCACTTTTAGATCACTTCTCACATACGTACGGACACCAACACCCTTTCGTTTGACTCTGTTATACTGACAAAATTCAGTATACCCAGGAATATTGACAGCCCAGTCATGTCAAGAACAAAGCCAGGATTCAGCAATACCAACTAAGTCATAATGTTCTTCATTCATTAGGGCTTCCAACTCCCATATTTGTTTGTCAGATTTCTAGCATTGGTGAACAGGCTCTTTAAACCATTGTTTCACCACGTTTTACCTCTATTGTATGTCCCCGAAGTCAGGTCCTCCACAAGTTTGATTTTGTTCATCTTACGTATCCACAGGCCTAGGAAAGGTGGTACAGTCTGTGTACAGATGTTTCACCACTGACGTGGAGTAAGCTTTCTGTGGCCAATCATTCAAGTGTAGAAGGAAAAATCCTGGGTCATCGGGGATGGGTTGGACCAACATGTCCTGACATAAATTTTTAATGCCCCACATAAATAACCTGAGCATCTCACAGGACCAAAATATGTGGAGCATCTTGCCCTCCTCCTTCCCTCATCTCCAACACAATTCCGATTCTCGGGGGAATATCTTATGTAGTTTGTATGGGGTCTTATACCAGCGGGTGAGTATCTTATATCCCAATTCCTGAAAATCACTATGAATAGGTCATTTGTGACAATATCTTAGCATTTGTTCCTTCTGGGCATGTGTAAATTGTATGTGTCTAGCCTATCTCTCCCTTACACATCTTTTTGTAAATTGTCAGCGGCCTTTGGAAACCTACAGCTTGCGGAAATCTCTTAAGAAAATGAAACAACTGAGCTGTCCTCCAAAAATGTAACTCATAAGGTAAGGAAGGGCGCTGGAGCTCCCTCTGCGAACACCATCGCCCCCTGCAAACATACTGTTGGGCTGTCACCAGGTCCTTCTCCCGTAGCTGCCAAACCCCTCTGTCTTGGAAGCTGCAAGGTGAAAAGGAAACCCCCAGCGGTACCTAATTCCCCCGGCTCTCAAGACTTCAGAAAGGGGGCGCAAGGCCCAGCATAAGGCCAAGGTATGACGTGATAGGTCCTGCATAAGCATGACCAGGGATTTGGTATAAGATGTCTTGTGCATGAGCAGCTTTTAAGATGTCCTCTTTAATAGGGTAGGACAGCAGCTTGAAAATGACATCCTGCACTCGGCCCGGGTCTTGGAATCTCTGGCTAGGTGTCCTGTGGACTTTTTCCATTGCTTTAGGGTTATCCAGGGGTGCATCCAGTAGCTTAATAAAAATTTGTGGGACCACTTCACCCAAAGCAGCAGGTTCCACCGATTCTGGGAGACCACGTTTTCTTATATTGTTATGCCTATTATGGTTTTGCTAAATAATCCTGTTGCAATACTAATCATTGAAGCAGAATGGAGTGCTCATTTAACACCGCTCTTTGTTGGTTAGAGTTGGTTGGATATCTCACTCTTCACTGTGTTTTCAATGTGGCTCGTGAATGCTTCCAAATCAGCTTTAGTGAGGCCGGACTGATGAGCTGGATGTTCCCCTATAGTGTCTACAGATAATGCTGGGGATGAGGGTGGGCTAGAGGACTCCAGAGATCTTTTATCTGAGTCCTTGTCTTTCCTGGATGTGGCAGGGTCCTGCTCTGTACTCATGGTTTGTCTGTCCTTTCGCCCCGTGGTCCTGTCCGGGCGCCATCTTGGCTGAGTCACTGTTTCCCTGTGGCAAGGAGGGGGCCTGCTTTATGCGGGAGAAGAACATCTCCATGGCTCGAGACTGGCACCTCTCTCCTGAGTGCGGCATGGTTTCATCCTGTCTGTGACCTATCTCAGTGGGGAAACAGCCTGTAAGTGCAGTGTTTGCAGGGTTTTTTGCGGCAAGCTGGGGGATTTACGTCCTATCGAGTCGGGCGCATGCCAAGTTCCACCCTGCCAACCCTAACTGTTCCACCCCCTCTGTCTTGTTTAAATATCCCTCCACCATTCCCCTAAGTATTTCCCCTTGCACAGCAGACCCCCTTCCATTTAGGTGCAAATATAGGTTGTACCTCAATGAAAACTAAGTGCTCTAAGAACCCAAACCCTTCCCTATTACACCAGGGCTTAAGCCATGCGTTTAGTTGTCTAAGCTCCCTCTGCCTTTCCTGTGTTGCTCATGGCACAGGCAATATTCCAGAGAATATATCCTTAAATACAAAAATAATTATTCTGATATGTGACAAGGTTCCATAGACTGGGTTCACCAGGGAATAAAATAATAAAAGAAAGGTTAGATGCAGTAATAACCAAAGCAAGAGGCTCAGACCCAGCACAGACTTTACCAATCTGCTCCCTTATTAGAGAAAGGTACGTGTACTGCATCCCTTCCACTAAAAAATGAATGTTGACCCCGAGAGAGTCATCTGATTGTCTGTTGGGGGGATACAGAATTTTTTACGGTTGGTAAATTGGAGCCAGATTTCTACAAATATTTACTTTTTGGATCAAAATTTTCACTACTGGGTGAACTGTGGTTTGGCGAAATGCAAGGGATTTCTGCTTTATTTGTGAATTGAATCACGTGGCTCTGGGGACCATCAACCTGCAGGACAAATGCAGCCAACAAGCATTTTCATGGTAGACAGGGATATCTGTAGGCTGAAGTGTCCCACGCAAAGTGTGGCATGGTGGTTGATACCACGTACAGTTCCTGTTCCAATACGGTATGGGTTATTTCAACCTTCAATCGTGAAAAATAACATAAATTTTACCTAAATCTATCCATAACTATCTCTTACCTCACTAACCTAACCCCTAAATTAACACAAATCTCTGCAGAAGGATACTTACCTTGTCCTGGTTCTTAGGTTGTGCCACTGAATGCCATGATTCCCAAGGTACATAGTGCCAATATGCCAGTGCCGTGCCCTACTGAATCAGGAGATAAAATTAGAACCGTGGCACCTGCTCTGCTACATCTGGAGCCGTTGTCAGAAGCAGATGGTTTTTAGAATAAGTCCTTTAGGGGGAACAAGCATGTCAACACACAGAAAGGAATAAATTTAATGCTGAACTCCAGGCAAATGGCTAAATACATGGATGAAATACAGTGGTACCTTGGTATAAGTCCTTAATCTGTTCCAGATCCTTGGACTTATACCAAGCACATTTTTCCCATAAGAAATAAAAGGAAAATGATTATTCCGTTCCCATGAAAAAAAAACTATTGTTATTGTATAATATTATACAATACATTAACGGAGCTGTATAAAATATTTTAAACACTGCCTAATACTATAACACATAAATACAAAAACAATTAGATGAAATAAATGAAAATTTAACCTCACTTTACCTTGCTAAGAAGAGTCGAGTGCCTACTAGGATGGTGCTGGGAAGGGAGGAGGAGGAGATGTTATGTAATTCACAGAGAGTTATAGCGCGGTATGTTCACTGAATGGTAGCAACTGGCGTACTGACGCTCGTGGGCAGTCGTGGCTTTGTCTCGAGATAAATAAGGGTAAATAAGGGTAGCACGTGGTGCAAAGGGGTTTTGTGTCCAAACAGCACTTATATCAAGTTGGACTTATTCCAAAGCGGACTTATACCGAGGTACCACTGTATATGCATGGGAGCTGCTACTAGGATCTGTACTTGTGTCTGTCCAGTTCTGAGATTTACACAGCCCCATCTCACAGCACAGTCCTGTCTGAGTTTTCTCTGCTGCAATTCAGTAACACTCACAGGTCATGCTTGAGAAGACAAGGCCTCTAGGGGCCCTACAGCTTGCACAGCAGTGGTGTAAGCCTTGAGAAGGGCCAAGGTGCAGAGTCTAAGCAGTAACCAGGTTTTCTCCAGAGCCTCTAGTGGTGAGGATGATGGTTACTGCCAGGTTGCAGTTCTTGGGCACACCAAGGTGGGCAGGATGAAACACCGTACTAAATCACTAGGCAAGAGAACTGTCAAGGAAGGCCAGGGTCAAGGCAGGCAGCAAGCAAGAGTAATCAGGAAAAAGCCAGGGGTCAGGAACCAGAAATCCAGGAAATAGACACTGGTCACACGGGGGCCACCGCAGACACAGGAGAGCACAAAAGACACAGGAAGCGACAGGAGGCACAGGTGACACAGGAGGCAAAGGGATTACTGCAGACAAAGAGGAACACTGGAGTAACACAAGGGTATTCCGAGTCACACTTGGGGTAGCTTTTAACTAAAAAAAAAAACACTTACCTTGCACCTTTGTCGCCCCCCATTGTCTTGCTGGTCCCCGCAGGTCCTGGGGACACGTCCTTCCTCCTCGATCTCCAGCTGGCATATGCAGCGACGATCTCCGGGGTTTCTCAGTGACAACAGTACATGCGTTGGTGTCGGCGGGAAATTCAAATAATTTTGTTTTGGATTCAATTTTTAAATATCGGTGAGTTATGCCTAAGAATTATAGCCTACAATGAAAAATACATTTCCATGCAAAAAATTGTACTTTTGCATGGAAATTTTGATGGAATTAGAACGCTAGGGAGGGTAAATAAAGTTTACATTAATTTGTTTCTTTTATATCTATCTGGTGTTCAAGTAATTTAAAGACCATTTTAGAGTTGTGATCAACTGCAGCCTTGTACCGCATTCTCAACTGCGCTGCCAACTACTCCCATTCAAACATATACGGGCAGTTGGAAATACCTGTGTTTATACGGTTGCATTCACATCGCAGTGGATTGAAGCACAATTCCTGGAAGCAACATGAAACTTCTGGACATGCACTCGCTTTTCGTCCTCTGCAAGAAGAATTGCACTGTACCTGCAAGGGCAATGCATACAAACACTTGCGTTGGGGAGTGGTTTGCCACTCTTGGGTGCATAGTAGCAGTTTTCTTTGCACCTTGGAGTGGCTTCTCATGCGGTTTGCACCCTCAAATGTGAAAATTGCCTAAATGTGTCAGTTTTTTAGTTTGGGTAATGGTGCAAGGGAATGCACTTCTACATAAATTGACTAAGAGCTGTCCATGCAGAGCCAAGAAACAGATTTACATCACGTTCCCAAGCAACGCATTCTTACTTTTGATGTGCTTAGCCACTGGGAGCCAGAAATATCCAATGGAGAACCATGAGGCTAAACCTTCTTCACATGACACTGCTTGTGCATGGTGAATGACCAGTGCTGCTCTTACACGGCTTTATGTTACAAGTTTCCATAGCCCTATGAAAGCTCTGTCTAGAGACAAATTAAATTAGATAACTGATTAGATGACAACTCTGAATTGATCAAAAAATGTCCCTATCAATCATTTTTGATTGATATTTTGGATGGAATGTCAATCAATCGGACAAGGCATTTCTTTTTGACAGATTGATTTTTTAAGAGGTTTTTTTCTCAAAACAAATCAATTATGGAACAAGAGGATGGTACACGGAATACTTGTGGTCATTTACAAAGGATTCATTTAGCCATTGGAAGAAAATTCTATAGTTTAAATATAGAACAGAGCTTCTATTCTTTGCTTTATGGTAGCTAAGTGGACGTCAAACCTTTTCTTATGGCACCAACTGATTCCCAGCTGGTTGATTATTTTGCTGAACACTTGGTGAATAGTTTTTCATTGGGACAATACCAACCACCAAGCAATGTGGAAACTGCTAACGTTGGCTCCTTGCCAATTGCCAGTGTACACAGTGGACAGCATTCCCCTCAGGGTTGTTAGAAAATGTAGCCCCCCCCTTGCCAATAGTAATGCTGCCTGCCATGTACATTAGTAACTGCCTGGGAACCATTGGCTTGTGGTTGTATTCCGATAGAGATGCTGCCACCATGATCTTCTGGCTGGTTGTTAGGAGAGGTTCAACTCCTAAAAACTACCATTAGGTGGGCATGTTGCCTGACATGCACATCGGTAAACTTTGTGGAGCCAGCTTGCTAATATTATTATTAGTCATTGTTCCAGTTGGCTGGGGGTTGACTGTATTTACACCACCAGCCACACAAAAATGCTTCCTGCTGCAACTTGCTGGCTCCTAACTACATGGTGGGTAGCATTCACCTGATGGGTCTTATCGCATAAGGGTTTGCAAATGGTTATAGAATGTTCTCTGACCCAACCAAACAGGGGCAAGTTCACCCATCACTACTATCCACCTACCTTTGGCCTTATAGTTGTCATGGCTTCCGTAGTGGACCCTCTCTGTCACCAGCCCAGTGGGTGGAGACGTGCATGGGACGCAGAATCTAAGCAACAGCTCGGTCTTCTCCAGAGCCTC
>NC_092862.1:9829215-9830021 GCF_032062135.1 Pyxicephalus adspersus | reverse complement strand
AATATAGTATGAGCAACATTTATCTCTGTGCTATGACCAGTTCTATGTATATATATTTATTCTAGAGAACATGGCGGTTGGCTTCCAGATGGTAAATAAAACATTTTCCTATTGCTTTACACAACACAGAAACAAAGCACCTGACTTAATCAATTCCTCCATAAAGTACCAAAGCCTTTCTCTTTCATATAGCTAATTTATTTGTCTCCAATCCTGCCGAGCGGAGTAAATATTCCGTCGTCAGTTTGGTGGCGTGCGCACCAATATATACAATCTTGCTGACAATATTAATATAGAAGATGTTCAGCCTCCTCCTCGGTTTCTATAGATACTGTTTTAAATTTGTGCCTGAGCAGTATTTTTTGTCCTCTCCAACGCTGCCAGATAGCTGCAGGGAGGATTAAAATATCAAGACATCTCCAGCACACAGCAGAATCCCAGGCCTGACACTCGCTGCTCCTCTTATTGTTGTTCTTCTGTCATTGCTGAAACAAAAAAAACAGGGACAACTTAAAGCTGAACTCCAGGGTAATCAAATATTGTCTGAATAGAAGAGATGTGTGTTATTATTTAGATCTTGCTGTGATTTTTATATTTCTTCCAGATCTGTTTAGTAATCAAGCATGAAAATTTTCTTTTGTGCAGGAGCTTCCCATAATAGAAGACCGGTCACTGATGTTCTACCTCCATGTACAGAGTGACTGGTCATGTATCCGCCCCTCCTGTAGTTTTCTATAGTAGGTGGGGCTTGTGGGTTCCTCCCACAGCTGTGCTCCCTGAACATATTATATTTAACACAATAATGA
>NC_092862.1:9821064-9828955 GCF_032062135.1 Pyxicephalus adspersus | reverse complement strand
AAAAAAAAAAAGAAGAATTATTTTCCATTTTTTCTCTGGCCCATTGACACAACGTATTTTGGTGCATCACCACAATGCATGTCAACTCCCATGGAAGCTGGATACACTTTCATCAGTGGAGTTGGGTGATCCAAAAACCTGGAATGGATCTGGTCCAGAATTGAAAACATTTGCTAACAAATAGCAAAGGACTTTTAAGACATCTATAATTGGTTTGCTGGATCACCCAGGTTCACTGATGAAAGTGTATCCTCTCCAGCCTTGGGAAGCTTTATTAAATTAGGCCTTATATGTGGGTTAGCACATTACAAAGCCATTTATTTTGTGGTCTATTTATACATGTTTCCACCTAATGTTTACCCAAATTTTTGAATTTGAGTCAAATAGAAAAGGTGTGAATCAATTTTTACTCATAATTCATAGATTTTTCTAATTGAATCTAATGTCAAAAATGTGAAAATGTAAAAGGCGAGTGATACGGGTTGCCTCCCCCCGGCAGGTGACACGGGATTACCTGAGGCCCAGAATCTAAGTGACCCCCGGTCTTTAACAGTGCACCCCGCAAGGAGTGATGGGACAGTGACCCCAGTGGCCACCAGACTACTTTGCTGCAAGGGGATCACCAGGTTACAGCCCCTAGGCTCTCACCAGGGGTGACACGGATCAGAAGACTTCCACTTGGGAATGGTGATGAGGCCGGCTAACAGTCATGGTAACTGAACTGGCCAAGGTCAGGGGCAGGCAGCTGGCAAGGCGAAGGTCAAGTAAAAGGCCGAGGTCAGGGCAGGCAAGGTGAGGTCAGGTAACAGGCCGAGGTCAAACACAGAGAATCCAAACAAACAATTATCTGGCAAAAAAAAAGGCAGGAAGTGCTTCGAGAGTCCAACAACCTGAGTCTGGAACTGGAGAGGTTTAAAAAGGCCCAGGAGCCAATGTCAGGACAGGACTGAACAATCAGTAGATTGGCTGCAGCATCTACTCCAGAATCCCTTTTAGCTGTGCACAGCCTCGGTTTCTGTGCAGGGGATGCCGAGAATGGTGTAAAATTCACAGCTACAGGGATGCAGGTGATGCTACAGCATGTTGAGCAGATGATCCCTGGATGAAGTGGTAACAGCTAACAGCGAGTTAATCTTTGGTGAAATTATTTATCAAGAAGCCTCTTTGAATAGCAAACCAACTCCTAAACCCAACAGACATCCAAAGTGTTACAGCATACAATAGTGCACAACGATGCACTTCCTTGCATTGTGGTGTGCTGCACCATAGAAGAAGGTTTATGACCTTTACTTTTGTTTGTTCCAGTGCCCCTACACACCTAGGAAAAGGTAAGTAAATAACAGGTGCAGGGCGCTCTGTTGGGTGGAAGGGATGCCAATGTCAGTGGATGGATCCTGAAGTTGGGCATTACCCACCACAGATCTCTCGCCTGTACACCCCTTACAGACCAAAGAAAACGTAATATTTTACAATAGCCCTGTCTATAATGCAGCATTAATATTTCAGATAAAAAAGTAATACTTTTGTCTACATTTCTAGACAAGTATTTATTTCTTTTTGTTGATACATGCAAACATTGTTTGTTTTTTATGCAATCCATAGGAAAAAGGAAAAAAAAACTAAATTTTGGTGTATATGTTATTCATTTTAATAATAATATTATTAATAATAATAAAAAGTATTAATATAGCACCAATATATTACACAGCCCTGCATATTAAATAGAGGTTGCAAATGACAGACAGATACAGACAATGACACAGGAGGAGGGGAGGATCCTGCCCCAAAGAGCTAAGAGATATATAAATGTTGGAGCTTTTTTAAATACATTTTATAAATAGCAATACTAATAATATTCTTTATTATTAATATTAATAATAATAACAATAATAATAATACAAGTATAAATGTTATTCTTTATTTGTTCAGTTTAAAACAATAATAAAATTAGGATTCTTGTAGCCATTCACAACAAAGCAATTTACAAATGCTAAAAATTTAGCATAAATGATTTAACCAAAGGCAACACATAGGAGGATTTAAAAGTTAATTGTTAAAAAATAGAAATAAACAAAAACATCACAGGTGTTTAAATAGGAACATGTTCAATTAAACCCCTTTGCTTCTTTTCAACCTTTGAGGTTGCTTTACCTGATATGAATATGCAAATTGAAGTTTATCCTTTTGATCTGCAGATGAAGAGAACACATTAATACAAAGTAATACCAATGTTACCTTTTACCTAGGAATCAGGCTACTGAGCATTGTTTGAGGGATTCTTAATCCTAACCTTGAGGGCCAAGACCTGAACACTTGTTTAGAATTTCTCCAAAATGCAAAAGAAAATAACTCTGTGACCAAATTCTGGTCTTTGTGACCCCTGAGGGCTGGAGATAAAGACCTTTTATTTTTATAACAGCTGCTGTACATCACAGGAACTGTAGTGAGGAAAAGAACAAGCTGTGTTACATGTGCCCGGTCTGCTTTGAGTTTGTGTTTTTGGTGGTACATTGCCCATCCAATGTCTGCAACTGGTTATTATTATTAATAACACTCTGTATTTGCAACATATTACACAGTGCTGTTCATTAAATAGGGGTTGCAAATTACAGATACAGTCAGTGACACAGGAGGAGGAGCGGACTCTTCCCCAAAGAGCTTACGCTCTAAGAGGTGGTTGATGAGCATTTTCAGACAAAAAGTGACATTTATTTATTGATCAGTTCCAAGTAATATTTCTCCGCAGGTGTGACACACACACCTTGATACATGGGCAGTATAGTTTCTGTGCTTTGTAACTTTAAAACAAATTTAAAAACAGGCAATTGAGGAACTTCTGTATGTATCCTGTTTGGAACATTTATCTTCATTGGAGGGAAATCATCCAAAGTCATTTGTCACCAGACCAGGTGTATGCATTGGAACTTTGACCCCCAGGATTTTGGATCTCTGATGAATAAATAAAGAAGGTTCTTCTCTGCATTTGGAACACAGACATTTAAAACAAAAATATGACAAAGTTTCAAACATTTCCTTTTTTTGGGTAGACACCTAAATGTATGAGGCCAGGTCTGACCATCAACCAATCGGTAAATCTGAATTTCTTTGCTGTATCTTTGTTTTAGTCCAGTACTCAAGCCAGACAAGTAACATTTTTAGAAGGATGTTAATAACGGCTGCCCTTTGGTGCAGGATTCTGAAAAGATGAGTAATTTTCTTATTTAAAGTACCGTGTAGAATATCAGAAGAACTCTGCTTGTTGCTCTAAAGATAATCACACCAAACTGCTGGTGCAGCAGACAACACATTTGTAATGCCCATTACTGTGCTTCATGAATGTGCGTTTATATTCTTCTTTTTTTAAGCATATATATCAGAATGTTGCTGCTTTAGTGAGATGTATGAACTATTTCTAAATCTTTATCATCTTGCTGCGTATACATTTCATGAAGATATTATGAGGCTTGCTGTGTATGCTAAATATATCACCCACTAAGCAGATAGTGCTGTGGGATGTTACTGAGCAGCAATGCTGGAAGAAAGTATAAAGTGGACCTGATATAAAAAAAAAAAAAAGATTTGCTATCATACAGCTAACATCTAGAAATGTTAATTGTACCCAAGTAGTACCATGAAATATTTTTTTAAGGCATAAGAAGGGTAAATGTCTTCATTTGTCCCAAAGTGGACCAATCCTGAAAGATTACGTTTGTTGTCCTGGTTCTAAAAAAATACAGCTTGCCTGGTTGATGTTCTGATCCGTGCATTTAGTACTTTCTGATTCATTAAACCACAATGAGTGCATAGCTCAGGTGTTCACCTAATCACAGCAAAGTTCTCTGCATGCTTGGTTCAGCTATGACTGAGACTACAAACACCAAAAGATCAGCTTTTTCTGTTTTTTTATTGAAATTTTCAAACAAAGTAAACAATAGCATTATACAACAAGATTGCATAAAATAACAGGAAGAGAAAAAAAAAAACAAGTAAAATAAAAAAAAGGGGGGGTGAAAGGGTGAATAGGGGGTTAAAAGTGCGAGTGCCAACCAGTAACCGGATATCAGAAGAATAATCATATGAGGTCAAACATAATTCAACACCTCTTAGGTTACAAAGTTTAAATACAACAGGCAATAAAGTAATGTTCCAATATTGACAATAAAAAAATAATACAAATAAGTGCAATAGTACAAAAATAGTGTTATCTACAGTTTTCAAACTTGTGAGGTATACAGGCATAAAAAGCTTTACATGCAGGCAATGAGCATTCTCTACAGTTCAGCAATGGAAGTTTACAAAATCTTTAATGCAATACTTAACTCTTGTGGCTGTACGCCTGCATTATGAAATCATCTAAAACTCTGCTGCTTCTGACTTCTCACCAGATTTGGAGTGAGATTTGGCAATGTCACTCCACCATAGTTGCCTCCACACACAGTGCATAGTTAGTTAGTAATGGGTAAAGATCTACAGCTGGTAATCAGCCATTCACTCTCTGGTTGCCATATTGGTCACATCTTGTACAGTTCTACAATTCTCCCCCCTATAAGTAAGTTTATTTTTATTAAACAGTTCAGTTTTTTTGTCATATTTTCAAACTTGTTGTTTGAAACAATGTTAGTTGCATAGACAGGGCCCTATTTATACTTTTTGCTCCCCTAGCTTGTTCTGCCCTCCTCCTCTGACCAATAAAGGTAGTCCCCGGGTTAAGGACATCCAACATACAAATGACTCATATCACAATCACATTGTGTGCAGGATGGAGGCTTGGAGGAGGGAGGGGGCAGTTTGCATGACTTGCAGAAGAATTTTTTTGCTAAGACTGCTGAGACTGAGTTTTTCTGCAAGCTCTTGTAACTCTCCAATGACCAAGACAAACTCTGCGGTTGTTTCTTTTTGCATATCAAAGCACAGCTTACACCAGAATATAGAATGTTTAGAATGTCAGAATATCTAGGCTGCATACATTTTTTTTGCTTTGTGATAAACTCTCAGTGAGGATTTTATATAGTAACTGACACAACATTGGTTAATAATATGTTGAGACAAATATCTGTCCTAATTGCATTTATTAAAATAATGTACCTGTTCCGACTTACATACAAATTCAACTTAAGAACAAACCTACAGTCCCGATCTCATATGTAACCCGGGGACTACCCTTTGATGCTGATACACAAAATACATCATGAATGACGTTCCACAAATACAAAAGAGAGCAAAAGGAAAGATAAAGTGAGAGAGAAGGAAAGGGGAGAGAGAGAAGGAGAGGGGGCAAAGGAAAAGGTGAGCATAGAGAGAGAAATGGAAAGGGGGAGATAAAGGGTAGAGAGAAAAGGGGGATGGAGAAGTGAGAGAAAGATAGGGGGAGGGAAGGAAGTAGAGAGAGAAGGAGGGGAGTTGGGGGAGAAGAGAGAGAAAAGGGAGAAATAGGGAGAAAGAGACCAGAGACAAAGGAGGGAGAGAGCGAAGAGGAAAAGGAGGGAAAGAAAGAGGGATTGGGGGTAAAGTGGAGAGAGAAAGAGACATACAAAGGGAGAGGAAGAACAAAGTGAGGGAGAGAAGGAGTGGGGAAAGAGAGAGAGGGAGGACAGAAATAGGCAGAGAGAGAGGAAGGGGAGAGAGAAATAAGGGAGAGAGAAGTAGAAAGAAAGATGGGAAGAAAGGGAGAAGAGAGAAAATGGGAGGGGAGTGAGAGAGAGAGAGGGAAGTGGGAGAACAGGGGGAACGAGAAGGAAGAAAAGGGGAGAAAGGGGATGCAATAGAAAGAGGTAAAAAAAGGGAGAGAGAGTAAAGGGGGAGAGAGAGACAGAAAGAAACGGGGAGAGTGGAGAGAGAAAGAGAACTGAGCAGAGAGAGAGGAGAGATGGAGAGGGGAGATAGGAAGAATGGAATGGGGAGAGAATAAGTGATACCTTTAATACAATTGTCACCCTGCACGGGTCCCTACACTGTTTGAACTCAGTATGAATAACTTTCACCTAATGCATCCTGTTGCTGTAGAGCTTGGTAGGCAGCAGCAGTAGCTTCCAGTTCCACATAAAGATATTACAATGCCACTCCTAAGTGGCCATGTCACCCCAGGCCCACCCTTGTGGGAAATCTGGCCCTGTGCATAGCTGCTATAACATTAAACCAACTGATAGGATCTTTGGTAAGATCCTATTTTGAATGTCTACACCTTTTTTGATCATCATTTTGAGTCTACAGCTTCTACAGCTCTGTCCTCACTAAGTAAATGTATTAATTAGCTAATATGTCAAATTTTCAGACTGATATTAGTCAGTGGAGGATATATCGGTAAGCCAACTGATGGGATCTTTAATAAGATCTCTGTGCTGATTTCCTGTATATTGCTGTACCCATTATAAGAGTTTTCTACCATCTGCTGAAAAACATAAAAAAGCCAAAACTTTCCTTGTGTATGTAGCTGTGCCTCCTCTTCCTTATATCAATGTTATATCAATGTTGATGAAGGAACTCCGTTCTCATACATCAGGGGATACAACCAAGTTCCCTTCTTCTTACTGAAGCTGGCTCTGTAGTAGGCATTTATTAATGTAATTTTTTTAGTGTTCTTTATATTTGTGTTTTAGCTTTTTGATCAGTGTTGGTGTATTTTTTACCCTTAGTGAACATTTTAAATCCAAAGTACCCCAAAGGGTCCAAAATGCACTAAAATGGAAATAAAAACTCTCAATTTTGCTTGGTTCTTATCTATAGCTTTTTAATGTGCAGTCTTCATTGTAAATGCTGATGGCGGGTCAGTTACTAAGCTGCTGCTTCTCCATTGTTCAGTAGGGCAGGTAAAGAAACACTTTGATTCTTCATTGTTAAGACTGAAGATGGGTCATTTCCTAAATTCTTCATTGTCCGGGACAAGTCAATGACCAAACTGATTCTCCCTTGTCTGTGCTGAGGGCCGGTCAGTGATGAAACCAATTCTTCATTGTGCAAGCCGAGGGCAGGTCTTTGACCAAAGTGGTTCTTTATTTTCCAGGCTGAGAGCAGGTCAGTGGCCAACAAGCAATGGATATCAATGTCTACAGGTCTAATGGAGGTTACAGGTCTCACCTCAATAAAATGGCTAAACTGCAAGTTGATTGACAGGTAAATCTTACATAACTTGTATTTAAATGTTTATCTAAACTTTAAACTGCATTTAAACATTACATTTTATTTTTATTTTATTTTTGCATGTGGTATAATGATAATTTTTGTGTTCCAGGTTGCTCATTAGATAATATTCTAATGTTTTCTGGCACTTTAAAGACAGTTTGTCAAACTTCCGAGCGTATATTGCTATGAGCATCTGGTGTAGTGCGTCATTGGTTACAAATGAACTATTCAGATTTTTTTTGCAACTCTAAAGCAGGGAAAGTTACATCATTTGCTACCAAGACAACTCGGTCTAAAAGCATTTTAGATTTTTTTTTAAAGCGCTAACTACATAAGGAAGTTTCTCCTATAGAAAGCTTCCCTGTTTTTAGTCCCTTTGAGTATATAGTGGATAGATTTTTTCTTCAAGCGTAAATGTACTCATTGGCGGGTGGTGAGGTTCTGCTATAATTAGCATACTTTGTGATTATGGCACAGACCTAACCATTTGCAGAGACCATACAATGATAACAGAACCAGGATCCTGTCCATGGCGTCCTAGGAAGCTGCCATCTTCATTGATGACTCCAAGATGGACTATAGGTCCACATCAATTATTTTTTTGCCATTGGATGACCACCCATGATGTGTGCAGGAGATACATTGTCCACAGTAGCTACCTCTTTATCCAGTGAATACAGATCTGAGCTCTATACTACACATTGCGTGCATTTTGCAGTGTAGGTCTAAAAGAAAAAGCCACCAGGAACCAAGGCTCCGGGGTTATTTTTTG
>NC_092862.1:9816297-9820254 GCF_032062135.1 Pyxicephalus adspersus | reverse complement strand
TTAAAATCAATGGCAAAGCTTCTGCTCAGATTGGTGTTCTTTTAAGTGTTGGACCACAGACTAATTTACAGCCTTTTAAATAGTTCAGTAGACATGTTGTGTTTGTTACGTTGTTCTTTTTATCACCTATTTTTTTCTTGTGAATTTTTCTGCAGCAAAAGGTGCTTAACAAGCATAGTTCAGTCTTTAATATTTCGCCCAAGACTCATCTTATACCTCATTAGACTGGGATTTAGAATGGAAATATCACCTGCCATTCCAGCCATCAAAACGGTTGAGGTCTTGGCTTCACCCACTGACCTCAACTCTTGGAACTGTTGTATGAACTGACAGCTTTTCATGTGATCACGTTTTCTCGACTCGATCTGCGGTCTCTTGGCAACGACTATATTTTAAAAGCCATTACTGCCATTCCACATTTGCCAAAGTCTTACAGCAAAACAAACTGAAAGGACGAAAACATGACATGAAGTAATCAGCATTTAAATGTCTTGTTCATCACCCTTCAATGTCTGTACTTAGGGCTGCCAACGTATGACAGAGTCGCAGGAGATTGTTCCTGATGTGAAAGGTACTGGGTCACCTCATGAATATTTACTTAAGGACAGCAACTTTGAAAAGACTTGTTTCTGAACAGTTATGGAAGTCAGGCTGCCTTTTCTTGGTGAAGCTCCAGCGATAAGCTAGTATGCAGGACTATTAGAGCACCATGCCAAAAAAACAAAAATACATTTGTTTTTATAGGCCTTCTCCAAACAAATATGCTAAACAAACCATAAGGACCTAAAAAAAAACCTCAAGTTTAAATGTATGGAACTTTCCACCTTTTACACTGAATAGCACAAATCCTGGGGTGCCGCATTTGCCAGGTAGACAAAACATCTATTGATCTCACATTTTAATATTAGGAGTTCACCTTACCTGCAACTTTTACGGGGCAGAATAGATGCTCTTTGAAGAATCAGAAACAGGGCCAGATTTCGGGGTAAAGCTCCCCTTGGCCAGTCATTTTGTGCTAACCCCCCGCCCCAACCAATAACCGCCTCTGACATTGACACACACAACACACCATGCATGATTTCCCACAAAAACAAAAGAGAATAAAAGGAGATAGGGATAGGGAGCAGGGGAATGGAGAGAGCAGGGGAGAGGAGGGAAAGGAAGAAGGGGAGAGGGATATAGAGAAGAGATAATGATAAGAAAAGGGAGAAGTGAGACAGGAATCCAGAGAAGTAGGAAGGGAGGGGGAAGAGGAAAAGGGAGAGAAAGCAATGGGAGAATAGAATGGATGTGGACAAGGAGTGTAGTGGAAGGGAGGGAGAGAAAAATAGGGGGGAACGGGGAAGATGGGTGGAACTGGAAGGAGGGAAGAAAGAGGGAGAGGGGAGAGACAGAGAGAGAGAAAAAGAAAGAGAGAGACATACTAGAAGAGAAAGGATAGAGTTATTGAGAGAAAGTGGGAGAGGGAGAGGAGAGAAAGAGACATACAGAGAGGGAGAAAAACAAAAGAGACATACAGAGAGGGAAGAGACAGAGAGAAAAGAAGAAGAAAGAAAGAGACATACAAGAAGAGAAAGGATAGAGTGTTGGGAGAAGGTGGGAGAGGGAGAGGGGAGAGAGAGACCCGGAAGGGAGAGCAGAGAAAGAGAACAGAGAGGGAGAATAAAAAGAGACATACAAGGAGAGAGAGGGAGAGGGGAGAGACAGTGAGGGAGAAGAAGCAAGAAAGAGACATACAAGAAGAGAAAGGATAGAGTTATTGGGAGAAAATGGGAGCGGGAAAGGAGAGAAAGAGACATACAGAGAGGGAGAAAAACAAAAGAGACATACAGAGAGGGGAGAGACAGAGAGAGAAAGAAAAAGAAAGAAAGAGACATACAAGAAGAAGAGAAAGGATAGAGTGATTGGGAGAAGGTGGGAGAGGGGGAGGGGAGAGAGAGACCAGGAAGGGAGAGCAGAGAAAGAGAACAGAGAGAAGGAATAAAAAGAGACATACAAGGAGAGAGAGGGAGAGGGGAGAGACAGTGAGGGAGAAGAAGCAAGAAAGAGACATAGTAGAAGAGAAAGGATAGAGTTATTGAGAGAAAGTGGGAGAGGGAGAGGAGAGACAGAGACCAGAGAGAGAGAAATAAAAGAGACATACAGAGAGGGAGAGGGGAGAGACAGAGAGATAAAGAAGAAGTAAGAAAGAGACATACAAGAAGAGAAAGGATAGAGTGATGAGAGAAGGTGGGAGAGGGAGAGGGGAGAGAGAGACCCGGAAGGGAGAGCAGAGAAAGGGAACAGAGAGGGAGAATAAAAAGAGATATACAAGGAGAGAGAGGGAGAGGGGAGAGACAGTGAGGGAGAATAATAAGAGACATACAAGGAGAGAGAGGGCGAGGGCAGAGATAAAGGGGGGAGAAAGATGAGGAGGAGAATGGATGAGAGAAAGGGGAGGTGGAAAAAGAAGGAAATGATGGCAGAAAAAGAGATAGAGAGGGAGAGGTGGACATGGAAAGACACATTGAGAGAGAAGACAGAGTAAGATGAAGAGGAGAGAGAAAGAGTGGGATAGGGAAGAGAGAGGACGAGGAGGGGGTGGATGTTGGGGGAGTAAGAGAGAGGCAGATGACAGTAAGAAAATTGGGAGAGAAAGAACAGAACTGGCAAGGGTAAATAGGTAGAACTGGAGAACAGAGGAGATAGAGAGAAGAGATACCATAGATGAGATATAAAATAAATAACGCGCAATGTACCCATTGACTGTTCTTTTTTTCTTTAACAATACCACCTCTAACAATCTTCAGTTGTTGGGAAAGCTATCCGCTATTCACATTAGCAATCTGGCTCCAACAACCACCAAAAAATGGGAATGGTGTCAAAAGTGCACCAATGGGGAGCTGATATTACCAGCATTGTAATTTATGGTGAATCTGTGGTTATCTGTGTTACAGTTGTGTTGGCATTCACTTTGCAACTGCCTTACATTATTTAACAAACTCCTAAAATTTGCAGCAAACATGATTTGTGGTAAACTCAGACATCATCTGTGATTATCAGGTTTCAAACTGTTAATTAGACCAAAATTATTACTAAGATGTGTGGAGTTTGAACTAAGATAGGTGAAATGTTTCTTTTTTTCTTCTTAAACATGTGGTTTCTTAGGATTTTTTATTTATTTAATACTACCTGCAAAGAGTTTGCAGGTTCTTCCCGTGTCTGCAAGGTTTTCCAGTACTCCAGTAGTAGGTTATTTGGCTTCCCCCCCAAAAAAATTGTAATGACACATGACTATGGCATTAGATTGTAAGCCTCTTTGAGAGACAGCTAGTGACATGACTATGGTCTTAAAGTGTTGCATAATATGTTGGCGCCATATAACGACTGGTTAATAGTAATAATGTATGGGCATATCCACAATAGTACTGTCGCAGGCACTGCTAAGGAATTGCAAGGCAGCAGCAAAGGACATAAAAATGTCTTCAGTGCATTGTCAGTGATTAGATCTGACAGCTTCTGTCTGACCTTTGGATCCTGAGCCATTGAGTCTGTGTCAGCCCAGCTAAACGAAGTCATGATCACACTCACATTTCATCTCCTGAGATACTGTAACAATGATTAGCAGTCAGTATAGAAGCCTTCCTCAACCATAATTCCAAGAGAACTGATGGCTCCTCCAGGGGTTACTTGGGCTTTCTCAAGCATTAAGCAACTATAGATTGTCCAACACTGTACAGAACTCCCTTTATCAAGACAAGAATGAAATGAGTGAATTCAGAAGTGGAAATTCTTCTGTTACAAATCAGGTTTCATCAGCTGGTTGGTTTTTTCCCCTATGTATTTGGGCAATCTTTGGAACAGATAGTGATGGGAAATCCAAAATGTTCTTACTGCAACCAGAATAGGAATCACAGTAAATCTTCTCCTAAAATATCACTAAAATGATGTTGCTGGCAGTTGCTTTCAGCATCTTGC
>NC_092862.1:9784823-9814967 GCF_032062135.1 Pyxicephalus adspersus | reverse complement strand
GCGCATGCTTAGAAGCGGTCTTTTCCTGCATGGGAAAAAAATGCCAATCTCACGTATGCACAGTGCGAGATCTGGTGACGTAGCAAAAAGAAGAAAGAAGACAAAGGAAGATGGTAGCAATTGGTGCTTGCTCCTTCCCGGGACAAAGATGAATTACAGGATGATGGCAGGACCAATCCAGAGAAGCTCTAGAGGGATTGAGGGATCTGCGGAGGTAAAGGTAAGTAAGCTTTTTTTTTAAGTTTACCCTTTAGTTTACCTTTTTTGTGCTTTAGTTTACCTTGGTACTTTTACTTACTTTGTACTTTTGAAGTACATTAAGGCTGACCAATCATCACATTTTCAACATTATATAAAAAGGTGGCTATCCCTTTTATATAATAAAAAGGGTGGGTTTTTTAGGTTGTTTTGTTGTATTTATTTTTTACCTTTGTAGAAAATGTCAGTGTTTACCGTTGCAGCCGTAGAGATAACGCACAGCACTCTGGGATATTTACATCACATATTCCAGCAAGCTGCGGGCTGCTTCTTCTGTGCATGTGCAACACCTGGCATGGCTTGGATGAGGAGCTTTAATCAAGTAAAGGTAAGTTATTTTTTTTAATGAGTTATACCACTAAATTTTACTTTAACCTCCTAAGCGGTGTGACTCAGGGTAGAAAAAAGATGCTAAAAGCGATAACCCTGGGTCACACTCCGGGTAGCTAAAACAGTGAAATACAATAGTAAACAGAGCCTTTCCTGATCTGCTGGCTTCCTTCTTCACAATCCCCGTCTTCTCGCTTCCTCTGGCCGGCGTCCTCTGCATCCGATGAGTCACCGGGAGTTCCCGGTACGTGTGGCCGTTGCGTCGGGGGAGTGGCGGGAATTTCAAATCTATTTGTACTGCATTCAATACAAAATACCTGTATTGAATGCAATACAGTGAATTTATATGTGTAAAAGCAGTAAATTGTCTTTAATGAAAATTTATTTTACAGTATAATAGTATGAGTATAATATATGTATATATATATATATATATATATATATATATATATATATAAATGTGTATTTTTAATTATATTAATTTATTATTTTGACATGATTTTGTGTTTCAAACTTTATTATACTCATACTGTTATATTTTTATTGTAAAATAAATTTTCATGAAAAACAATGTACTGCTTTCGGACATATAAATCTGGACAGAAATGAACTGCCCAGGAGGTTAAAGTACATCCACTGACCTCTAGTTAAGTTTTAAGTACATTCTAGAGAGTTGTAAAATAAATAAATATTTATTAAAGTATTTCCATTTGAGAATTTTCCACTTCTGATGACTATTTAAAATGTACAGATTTCCCATCACATACTGTTAAGTGACAATGGTCACCAGGACAAACAAAGGAACTAATCTCCTTGGGGACACAAACAGCAGTAAAAACTTGTAGCAGGGTATAATTGTTTAGCCTTTCCCAACTTTACCCCAAACTGTATATTGGTAAATAAATGGCAATGGTTTATGATATACAACCTAGTAAAGCCTTACACGTAAATTTCATATCGACTTTGAATGTAAAATGCATTGATACATGTTTTAAATATTTATAATTTTCTGAGAACATCTTTGCATTTACATCACTTTCATTTTATGCCAAGTGTATAAATTCATCTTTTTGGCATTCTTCACTTTTCAATAATGCATCAATTTTAAAGTCCAGCTACTTTCTAAAAGGGACATTATGCACTTTGAAGATTTTCTTTTTTTAATGACCTGCTGAACCAATAGTCCTTTTAATTCTGATATCATACAAAGTCATCATCATAACTGCCCACCCCACTCTGTGGGCCTGATTTAATAAAGCTCTCCAAGACTGGAGAAGATAGACTATCAAGAGGGAACTTGGGTGATCCAGGAAACCTGGAATGGATTTCAAAAAATCAATTCCTATTTTTTTGATAATGTTTTAAATCCTGGACTGGATTCATTCCAGGTTTGCCGGATCACCCAAGTTCTCCCATGATAGTCTATTTTCTTCAGTCTTGGAGAGCTTTATTAAATCAAGCCCAGTGCCTCCTGTTCTCGGTACAGACCAGCCAGCTTATAAAGACAGTGATGGTACAATCATCATAGTCCAACCATATAATCAGTAAATGCCTGTGAAGAGCTGAGGTGGGTGGAATTATCAGATACATTGGGCATGATTTTTTATAGCTCTCCAAGACTGGAGAAGATAGATTTTTATGAGGGAACCTGGGTGATCCAAAAAACCTGCAATAGATTTGGTCCAGGATTGATAGAGTTTTCTAGCTCTTGATTTTAAAAAAATCCATTCCAGGTTTTCTATACTATAATATCTTATCCTGCGATAGTCTATCTTCTCCAGTCTCGGAAAGCTTTGATAAATCAGGCCCAATAAGTATACAGGTTAGGTGGTGCTGGGCTTGCTTACAAATTTATAAAGCAGTGAATCCTATATCTGCTGACGAACTAATTACTGCCATTTGAAACACATGGACCTGCAAAATTCAACACCAGATGATGTTTACTGAATGCCCTAGATAGCCAATATTACATTCCACCAAACAATTATATACAGTAATAAAATAGGTTGTGAATATGTATATAAAAAATTACATATGATTGTTTTGAATTTACATTGACAGCATATAAAATGTAATGGGGTCTGTTTTTTAAGCATTGAATCTGATATTCTTTTAATATTCTGTGGTGAAGAATCAATTACTGCTATTGAAAACACATGGACCTGGGAGATTCCCTACCAAAAAATGTTTTAGGAATGTCAGATTCACCACTCCTTTAATGGAATCCCATAATACTTTATCCAACCTAAATGTATGTTTAAATGAGTTAAAGAAAAGCCTGCTTTCTATACAGCTCAATAGCTCAAACTCAATTTTACACTCTTTCATTCCTACTTACTAGACTGTGAAGTTTTATTAGAGATAGTCTGAAAGCAGACAGCTTCTGCTATGTGCTCATATTAGGAAACTCATATTGTTCTTTGATACCAATATCCTCTTTTAGATGCATAGATAAAAAGATACCAAAATCAATTCATAATATTTATTAGAATATAATAAATAAATAAAATTGACTCCAATATATTATAATATTGCTGTTTTCTCAAATGAGTCATATATTGGGAGGAAATTTAACATACAAACTCCAAGGCAGGCTGAAATGCTCTGTAACAAGGATGCCCAACCTATGGCCCGCGAGCCACATCTGGCCCGCGGAGCTGTCAGATCCGAAACTCTCCTCATTCCCTCTCTACTCGTTGTCTTGCGAGAGATAGGGCGTGCGCATTTCCAGTATTACTTTACGAGATTGTGCTTCCGGGAGAGGGAGCTATTCCCCACCCACCTTGTACAGTGATATAACCCAGCAGCATGAATACTGTGTCTATGTTCATGCAGCTGTCATTATACTCATGTATAAACCTTTATAACTCATTCACTGGTTTTCAAAGAAATGTGAAATTTTCAGGGTACACAGGGGATTCTAAGAGTTGCTAATAAATTGAAGCCCTTTACATGTAACAAGTTTCCAGATACGGGGTCACAAGCATAAATTCCTAAAAAAAATCAGGGATTAAGTGGGGCTCGTTTAAGACCAGGATCCCCAAAATGAGTTTGCATGTAGGGGACCCCATGGGGGCCACTCTCATGGCAATGAGTGTTAGGGTACTGCCAATTGTCTGTACACTGAGGTAAGTTTAATATTGAGGTCATTATTTAAAAAACTAGAGCCAATCTAGCAAAACCAATAGCAATTTTAGCATCTGTGCATCAAACATAACCTAAAATTACTTTATTCTGTTTGGCAAGAAAATGTTTGTTGACCAGTGTAATTATTAAAAAGATGTTAACTCTTCCTATATTTATTCTGATTTCTCCTATGATGAATTGCAATCCATTATCAGCGTTTATAAAATATCTATATTTGCATTTGACAGTTTTGCAAAAGAGTGAAAACATATCTTTAATTAAAGTGAATTTTGTCCTATTTAATATTTCACACAATGAAATATTTAACACTTCCTTTACATATTTCATACAGCGCTCCAGCTAGAATAGTGCAAAGGGCTGTGCTAAATGAACCTTTAAAGAAATCTGATTTTATGTGTCTTCATTAATGTCTCCATGGTTCCGTTATTCTTGCAATTTCATTATTTAAATTAGAACGGTTTATTTCCATGTCATTGTCAGACCTGGGATACATTATCTGCTTGAGGAATTATGATAATTGCAAAAGTACTTCTCAAAACTGGAGATTTCTTCATCACATTAATTGTTTATAGATAGGTGGACATGTTTGAAATATCATTGGTTTGTTTGGCACCAACAATGTTTATGCTTATTTAAAGCAGAACCCTAGGTATTTTTTTGCCCCCAAAAATTATATATGAACTGCAAAACCAAGATCTTTCATGGCTCCTGCACTCCCACCAGGCTGTGACATAATGGTCGTGATTTATTAAAGCTCCTCAAGGCTGGGGAGGATACACTTTCATCAGTGAAGCTGGGTGATCCAGTAAACCTGGTCCAGGTCCTGGTCAGGTGATCCATTATTTTTGAGAAAATATGAGAAAGGAAAGAAAGAATGAGGGATGGAGAGAAGAGAAAAGGGGAAGGAAGGAGAGAGGAGACAAGAAAAAAGGAGACTGAGAGAGAGCAAAGAGAAAGGGAGAGAGAAGAGGAGGAGGGATAGGGAAATGGAAAGAACAAAGAGAGAGAAGGCAGAGAGGTGAGGGAGACGGGAAAATAAGGGAAGGAGTGATAGAGAGAAGAGAAGAGGGGGGAGAAAGAGAATGAGGGATGGAGATAAGGGAAGGAGAAAGGAGAATGGAGAAAGAAGAGGGGAGAAAAAAGAGAGAGTGGAAAGAGACAGAGAAAAGAGGGGGAATTGGGAAAAAAAATAGAGAAAGAGAGGGGAAAAAGCGGGAAAGTGATAGAGAAAGAAGAAAGAAAAATAGGGAGAGAGAGATGGAAAGTAAAAAAGAAAGTAGAGAAGACAGTGAGGGAAAGATAGGAGGAAAGAGAAGAAGAAAGAAGAGGAGATAGGGAGAAAGAGAGAGGTAAGAAAAGAGAGAGAGCTCAGAAAGAAAGTGGGAAATAAAATATCTAGCAGGGATGACATATCTTGTATACAAAGGTATACTATATGTAATAATACCTCTGGGCACAGTTCTGCCATTTGAAGGAAGCAAGCTAAGTATAGGAGCACAAGGATGAAGTCCTTGGGAAATCCTGACTACAAGCCTTACTTGGTTTCTATGGTACAGAGCACAAAATTAGAATTTTATGTTGCAGTACAAAACCTGGAGGGCTTCATGTAAGTATTGGGTATTTTTAGGATATGTAAGTAACAAGTTTGTAACAGTTTGACCTTGGTAGCTGAACACTTCTAAAACCTTACACAGAATTTTGTTGTAAGAGATTGTATATGATTGTCATGGGATCCTTCGGACAGCTGTCCCACAATGTCTTTTATTGATCTACAGTGCTAAATGGCAGACCGCTCATGGCCAAAATGTCTAAAATAGAGGCGGACACAGTAGGTGCCCCTCATTCATCTAGCGCTTTCTATACAGTGGTTTCTCGTTCTTCCGTTATTGTAGGTGATGTCTATCAATCATTTCAAGCAACAATTTTTAAGTGTCTGTATATCTTGACATAATGGAGCAACTCTTAAAGCTCAAGATAAAAAATGTAATATGGTGCTGCTTACCAGTCCGTAGATTTACCAGCTGCATTCATTTCCTTATGTTTCTCTTATTTACAGCTGAGTAACACACTTTTAGTCCTAGGGTGACCATGTAGGCTCATCTTACTGATCAATGAAAAAGCAACATTGTCACCATTGGACAGGACTACAAACACCTCCCCTCTCCTCCATATCAAAACACTGCCCCCACAAGCACACCAGATCATAAAACTGCACCTATTGGTACCTCAGATCATAACACTGCCCCGGCCGACACACCAGATTATAACACTGCCCCCACAGGCACCCCAGATTATAACACTGCACCCACAGGCATCCCAGATCATAACACTGCCCCCACAGGCATCCCAGATCATAACGTTGCCCCCACAGGTACCCCAGATCATAACACTGCCCCCACAGGTACTTTATATCATAACACTGCCCCACAAGCTTGAGAACTATATACAGGCTTTTATCGTAGTTACAAAATGTATCAGGTTGAAAAAAAAGGTCCTGTCCTTTGCAATACCCTTAAATTGAATCATTTTGAACCAATAATGGTCTAATAATGAAGCAATAAAATGGTCTCTATATGGACCATTTATAAATATTTATAATGGGTTTATGATATGCTCCCCTTAAACACATCTAAACACATGAATGGTCCCCTGTTGTCTTTATCAGAAAACTAGTCCTGAGAAATGCCTAGCAGCTCTTACAAAGAAAAGAGATGGGCAACACAAGATGAGATGCAACAAAGAATGCAAAAACAAATATCACTAAAACATGAAAAATATACTTATATTCCACAATGTTTTAGAAAACTCAATGTCATTGAAGAATTACTGTCACCTTGACTATTTAGGATGAAGTCCTGGATCACCCGTGACCTTCTCTAGCTTTGGAGAGCTTCAGGACTTCCTTGAGATAGACCAGGTTCAGGTTTTTCTGACCCTTTTCCTTTTACAAATTTACTTGGAAGCAGGCAGGGTCAGCTTTGGGTACAGTATTTCTGTACGAAATAGATGGGCAGTCAGGTAGACTTTGTGCCAACAACCTTCAGTGCAGGGTATATGAATATGACTGCATAGTCTGTCTTGTAGGCACAAGAGTTCAGTTCAGTAATCAGCACTTAGTAAGTCACGTCACACCCCTATAAAGTGTAAGGAAATGGGATGAGGGGTGTGGCTGTTACTCAGCTCTGCCAGAACAGGGCATAGTAGTTTAAGCAGCATTTTCCTGAAAGAAAATAACATTTTAGATGCAAATCATAACATATGGAGGTTCTGAACTATGGATAATTAAAAGATTGACTTTAGCAGGGTTTCAAAGAGTGTCTAAAGGAAAACTTAAGGTGAATGCTATTTTTTTTTTAAATAAAACTATAATGCAGAGAGGAGTTAGAGTGAAAGAAGGTGAAAAATGGACTGGAATAAGTAAAGAACAGACAAACTTGGGTAAACTCTGCCACAAGTGATGCCAATTTTACAATCCATTTTTGGACAAATGGTCATCTAAAAATGATAAGGTTGCATCCATAGGGAATGAGGCAGTAGTCACATTTTGATAGCTGGATCCTATAGACTCACAATTTATGTCTTCCAAACCAGCTGATTGGCCAGAATCTAGTCATTGATAAAGAGGATGTTCTTGTTTTACTGATCTAAACTTAGTTTATATTGCTGTTACAGTGGGCTTGATTTATAGTTCTCCAAGACTAGACAAGATAGACTATCATGGGAGAACTTCTGGTTTCTAGCGGTGATCTAGGAAACTTGCAATGGATTTGGTCCAGGGTTAAAACCATTTGCCAACTAATAGCAGAAAATCCTTTCCAGGTTTGGTGGATTACTATGTCTATCTTTTCCAGTCTTGTATAAATCAGGCCCATTGTGTGCATAAGCTAATGGAATACAGCTGATAAATAGGGAAAAGTCATTTCTGCAGCTAATATAACATATAAATATATATATACATATATATATATATATATATATATACCATAGGCATACTGTGCCTAAGGGTAAATCCAGCATAAATTGGAGTACGCTGGAAGAAGTGGCTAAATAGAAGATTTTTTTTAACCCCTGGGGCACCCAGGCTATTTAAGAACTATAAAGAAAGCATCCAAAACAGTGACCTCCAATGGGTTTCTGTAAGCCTATGTCATTGATGATCATTTACTACCATTTAGCGTGTCAATATACATTTTACATTTGTCATCAATTTGTACTGTCAGAATCATTAGCATTACGATTCTTAGGAAGCATCTTTTGCTGCAGAATATGTAGAGAGCATGTTCTATATCCTGTTTTGAAGATCATTATTTACTTCTTGAAATCTGCATAAGCAATGTGACTTTATGTAAATTTATATAGTAGAGTCTCATATCATGTTTTGTGTTTTTATGTCATATTGCTGGTTATATCTACGTCTTCTGAATAAAGATGCTGTACTTGCCAATTCCAGGTCTTTCTGAAGATTTCTGTGAGTGATTCTTGGCTGTTGGACAACTCTTCTCGTTATTCTTTGGCCTCTGTCTGAAACCTTGCGAGGAGCACCTGGTCGTTGCGGTTTAGACTGAAATGATGTTCTTTGCACTTCTGGATTATGGCCCCAATGGTGCTCGCTGGGAAATTCAGAAGCTTAGAAATACATCTGTACCAATGCCATCAGTATGTTTTGCAACAATAAAGTTGCAAAAGTCTTGAGAGTGCTCTTACCCTCTTATCATGAGATGCTTCTTGTGTAATATCTTTGTAATGAGAAATCTTTTCAAAGGCTTAAATTAGGACTAAACCAGTTGATTTTAATTTGCACTGACAGGTGGCAGGATTTCTTTCTAAATACTTTCCGCAGGTTTCTTGGCTTTCCATGCCTTAATGCACATCATTTTCTGCATAGATACAAGCCTACAACACACAGATACAAGCCTACAACCCATAGATACAAACCTACTGTGCCATAGATACAAGCCTACTGTGCCACAGATACAAGCCTACAACCCATGGATTCAAGCCTACAACCCACAGATACAAGTCTACAACCCATAGATTCAAGCCTACAACCCATAGATACAAGCCTACAACCCATGGATACAAGCCTACAAACCATGGATACAAGCCTACAAACCATAGATGCAGGCCTACTGTGCCATAGATACAAGCCTACAACATGCAGATACAAGCCTACAACCCATAGATACAAGCTTACTGTGCCATACATACAAGCCTACTATGCCACAGATACAAGCCTATAACCCATAGATACAAGCCTACAACCCATAGACTCAAGCCTACAACCCACAGATACAAGCCTAAAATCCATAGATACAAGCATAGAACCCATAGATGCAGGCCTACTGTGCCAAAGGTACAAGCCTATAACACAGAGATACAAGCCTACAACCCATAGATACAAGCCTACTGTGCCATAGATACAAGCCTACAACCCATAGATACATGTTTTCTGTGCCTAATGGTAAAGTAGGGGTATGCTGGAGGATGTGGCTTACTAGATTAGATAAGGGCCTCCATGCTGTTTAAAAACTATCACTACTATTCATCTTGGGTGATGGTTATATGACGTGTGTACATAGCTTTGGGGTGGAAATATATAAGATTACAAAGGAAACTCCAATAGGGCCCTGGATGGACATTGCACAACAACCCTGAACACCTTTATTGAACAGATATAGCAAAATTCTTTCAATAGTGTCATTCCCAAACCACAAATGAAGAAATAAGAGAAGCCCATTGTCAGGGTTTACATAGACCAATCTC
The DNA here is from genome assembly GCF_032062135.1 of Pyxicephalus adspersus. Classification (NCBI taxonomy): domain Eukaryota; kingdom Metazoa; phylum Chordata; class Amphibia; order Anura; family Pyxicephalidae; genus Pyxicephalus; species Pyxicephalus adspersus. The sequence goes on along the minus strand of NC_092862.1, from coordinate 9,805,469 downwards.
TTTTTCCCTAGACAGTGTAAAACCAGTGAAGAATTGAAATGTATCCCAATAGAATGTCTCCGCAATATCACACATTTTACAGCACACCATTAAACTTTTATCTCCAAACAATTTGATGCAAATGAGTTGAAGGCACAAACATTCAGATCTCTCTCTCAGTTTATTGGCATTTTGCTCTTGAAAGCATCCATGATTTATATGTCAGTGAGCTGAATGAAATCAGTGATCGTTGGCACCGACTTTGTGCTCGTCAATTAGTTTGACAACAATAATACACATGGTGACTAAAGTGATCGGAGACGCTGCACAATACTTCTGGAATAGTTGTAGGGAGGTTTCACAGTGCCCCCGAGCAACGGTGATATCACCTCATTGTTTCAAACTGTTGTTCCCTTGAAGAAGATAAAAAAGAAAACTATTTCATTGTAATCAACGTGACAGCCAATAAAGGGATACTGGAATTTACAGCCCATTTAGGCGTGATTGTACAAAAACTGTTATCAACAACAACATGGAATTGTAGTCAGGGAAAGAGAATGCACTGGGAAGTAGATATTAGAGTCGAAAATAGTACAGGGCCTTAGCTGTAGTCCCTGGGGCCCCACATATTCTGTATATGTAACGCTACAGAAGACTGTCAGAGACTGAAAACATAATAGAAGAGATAGTCAGAGACTGAAGACATAATAGAGAAGATGGTCAGAGACTACACACATATTAGAGGTAATAGAGAATGCAGAATAGAAAGTAGTATGGGGCCTTAGCTGTAGTTCCTGGGGCCCCACATAATATTCTGTACATGTAATGCTACAGAAGACTGTCAGAGACTGAAAACATAATGGAATGGTTAGTCTGAGACTGAAGACGTGATACAGGAAATGGTCAGAGATTGGAGAAACGCAACAGGGGATGGTCAAAGACTGCAAACCTAATATTGAAGATGGTCAGTGACTGCAGACAATATTGGAGATGGTTGGAGACTGCTGGCATAATATAGTAGATGGTAAAAGACTACAGACATTCTACAGGTGATGGTCTGGGACTGCAGAAATGGTCAGGGACCAAAGGCATGATTCAGGTATTCTTGCAGACCGAAAACCTGATGTCTAACACTGTCAGTCTATGAGGACATATGTCTGAGTTATATGAGATAGAAATTGATGTCATTAGTATTACACTCATTTGTAAATCAAAGCTCACACTATCTGGGTCTGCAAAGGGCCTCATAAAAAGTACAAAAGGTCCCCAGGCAGAGTGCCTAAGGGCAGAACATTATTACCTGTTATTCATGTCTTATGTCCAGATATATCTGAACTCAGAGAACTCAATAGTTTAATTTCATAAGGATCATCTTCCCTTTCTCTGTTGGTCTTTATTGGCTAGCCGTACAGCACAGTATGAGATGTTTTTAAGATGTAATAACTAATGTTAGTTAAAAACTTTGTATAGATTATATATACAGTTGGACCTATTCTTCAGGGAAAAAGTTAGGGCAAATTCAAAGTACACAACGCATCCCTGAAGAATGACCACATGTATCAAACTTTTAAGGCAGGATGTAGGACCTACTCCCTAGAAGTGTATTCAGCACTTATAGGGACCGAGCCCAAGTGGCAGATACAAATAAACCATGGAAGAGTGCTGTGACGATGAATACTATGAGAATCACAAACACACAAGTCTTTGGCTTTGCTTTGTTTTTTTACACTTTTGGCTTTTCAATGAGATTCTGGTACAAAAATATGAAAAAACCCAACTTTTTGTAAAAAAATTATAAGTCTTTATTTGTGTATTTATATATAAAAGAAATACAAAAAATGAACTCAAAAGGAAAAAAAAAAGATTGTGTTTTATGGCAATTCGGGTTTATCAACTCCATCTGTTTGCGTGACGGCCTCCGAACCACTGGAGGCCAATAGTGTCCGTCGGTTATAATGTCCTTTCATTATGGCGGAATTGTTATTCTCGTTAAGGATCTGTTTCTGTTTCTGCCGGTTAAGAGACTGGACAAGTCCTAGTACGACAGCAGCTAGAGAGTATTGTCCAGTGATTATTTTTGGCTGTGATATTAATGGATTTGGCTGTACTCTTCCTAGAAGAAAATACGTTTTGATTTTTCCTTCCTGTTCACTTATGCCTTTCACGTAGATCTCTCCCCGGTATTCGAACGCAAAGCCACGGTCCTTCAAGACGTGATACGTTTCTTCAGGCACTTGTATTCTGCCGCTAACGCCTGTGCTGTCCATCCTGCTGGCGAGGTTGACCGTTTTTCCCCAGATGTCATACTGGGGCTTTTTTGCTCCAATAACGCCAGCCACAACTGATCCATGACTTATTCCTGCAATTGAAAAAAAAGGCATAAGAAATCAGTGTTTTGGCGACATAATGACCCCCAACACACACAATTAGAAATGGATAATAATGCAAAATGAACAATTTTGGCAAATTGACCTCATTTTGCTATGCAGGTTGCTTAAATTGGCTTAATACATAAATCTGTGATGCACCCTGACATTTACTACAAAGTGCATTGAAGGGTCTGTTAAAAAAAATCTTTTCTTTTTTTTCTTTTTTCTGAAAATGTATTGGCTAAAATTATACTAGAATGATACTATATCCAAGTTTTCACACATATGGCAGCCCTGGTTAGTTGCAGCCTACAACTGGTCAACTCAGACCTTGTTTCTATGTATCCTTTTATATGTGGTGCATATTAATCTTAGTGCTTCTATGCTACTTGTGTTCTATGCTATGCTATGTGATTGTACAAAAACTGCATTGCTATACTCTGCTCAGTATTGTGCATGCACTGGTGCTGGTCATAAAAAAAGGGAGCAGTACAATTCCATTGAAAAATATGTGAAGTATCATGCCATAAAGAATAATTGTGCACTATTATGGCAAAAAGAATAAATGTGTAGTACCATGCCATGTAGAAAAATGGTACAGTGCTCTGTCATATAGAATAATTGGGTAATACTGTACCATAAAGAAAAATGGTTTTGTACTGTCCATATAGAATTATGGTGTAGTACTGTGCCATGTAGAATAATGGTTTTGTACTGTCCATACAGAATAATGGAGTAGCTCTGTGCCATGAAGAATATTTGGTACAGTGCTGTGCCAAAAATAATATTGGTGTAATAACATGTCATATAGGATAACGGTATAGCACCCTATTATATAGACTAATGATGCAGCAATATGTCTTATAGAATAATGATGAAGTACCCTGCCATATAGAATAATGGTGTAATGGTGTAGTACTGTGCTGTATAGAATATTAGGGTAATACTGTGCCAAATAGATTAATCCTGACCAGGACTTTATCTGCAAAGAGTTTCCATGAAGTACTGTGCCATATAAAATAATGGGGTAATACTGTATCAGATAGAATAACAGTGCAATACTGCGCCATATAGAACAATAGTGTAGTTCATGTAGAATAATAGTGCAATACCATGCCATGTAGAATATTAGGGTACTACTGTGTCATATGAAATAATGTTGTAGTACTGTGTCATGTAGAATAATAGGGTAATACTGTTCTGTATAGAATAATAGTGTACCACTGTGCCATACAGAATAATGGTGTGGTACTGTGTCATACAGAATAAAGGAGCAATACCATGCCATGTAGAATAATGGGCTACTACTGTGCCATATAGAAAAATGGTGCAGTACTTAAAAGAAAATGCAAAGTTTTTCAAACACGTTAGTTTTTTGATTAGTCGTGATTTATTTGGGGGTGCAGTATTGTGAATCAAGCCTTTTGTGTGTTTTGTGCAGCATTTGGTGGTTCCTCAGCTCAGCTCCAGTGTTATAAAGTGCCCATGAAACAGACATGTATGAAAAAGTCTACATTTTCAGGGTTTTGAGTTACCTAGTAAATAGTATCTTTCTGAATCCAAAGTTTCTAATCTATAACATCCTAAAGTTTTCCTTTTCATCCAGTTATTCCTCTGACAAGCACAGATGCATAGGTTCTCCTACATTCACTGATAGTTTATGTAAGATAGATGATGTTACTAATATCATATTGTATTGGATTATTACTCATGTACACAAATCGTGATTGACAGCATGTTCTTGCTGAGGGTGTAATCTAAGATTCAGCATGTTCTTAGTTCTTAGTTAACCTGATGCTCCTCAGGGGAGAGAACATAGCAGACAGCCGGCTAATCAATAGTACATTGCAAAAGACAGAAAGAGAAGGTTATGGTCCTTACTGGATTTTTTTCAAAATGAATTTTTGTTGGTAATTAATATATACAATTGAAAAGCATCAAGAGAAGCCTTACATAAAACAGTATTTTCCCACACGCCCAACAGACAACTTGATTTACCCCGCTATGACAGACTGCGCTGCCAATTTATAGCTTTTTAGCCTTTTCCAAAGTCAACTTGATCATCAAAGACTTCGACAACCAGCCAATAAATCCCCTTGATGATTGCAAAGCTACCCATGTACAAAAAAGCTAAGCATGCATCTGATGTGCACATAAACTGGATGACCTGGGCCATGTCCTAATACGTTGGTACCCGTGTTGCCATACTGCTGGCTGTCAATGACCTGACTGCATAACAGGTATATATGCAATTTGTATGGCTTTGCATGGTTGATGGGGACGGTTGTATGATTGGCTGGCCTTCTGGCAGTTGCTAACTTGACTTTAGGAAGTGTAAAAAACCAACTGGTGGTGTGTCCCCCTGCAGCAGAGTTACTTTTTTGGGGACTGTTTTGGGGACAATCATTTACCGACATTGGAAAGCAAACTATCCCCTCACCTTTTTCTTGTTTCCCCCACTACTTCTTTGGAACCCTTTAGAAAGACCCAGTGCCTTTCGGTATGGGTAAACATGTAACCTTCTCCTAGAACATAATGTATGGGCCTGAGTTGCCAATGCTCAACTTGAACACTGTCATGTGGGGTGAGGGGAAAGAGAGGTACATTTGGGGGACTGGCTATCATTTACGGATATTGGAAAGCAAGCTACCCCCTCACCCTTTTCTTTCTCCCCCCCCCCACTTTCTTGGAATCTTTAAGAAACACCTGGTGTCCCTTGGTATGGGTAAGAATGTGGCCTCCTCTTAGAACTCAGTGTGTGGGCCCGAGATGCCAATGCCCGCCTTGAACACTGTCATGAAGTTTGGCGAGGAAGAGAGGCACTTTATTTGGGATTGGCTATCATTTAAAGAAATCAGAAAGCAAACTACCCCCTCACCTTTTTCTTGTTTCCCCACCACTGTTTTGGAAACTTTAAGAAACATCTGGTGCCTCCTGGTATGGGTAAAAACGTGCCCTCCTGCTAGAACCCAGTGTGGGGGACTTAGTTGCCAATGCCCAACTTGAACACTGTCATATAGGATAGGGGGGAAGAGAGGCACTTTTTGGGAACTGGCTATTATTAAAGAAATTGGAAAGCAAACTACCCAGCCACCTTTTTCTTGCTCCCCCCCCACTACTTCTTTAGAAACTTTAAAAAAAACCTGGTGCCCTTGGTAAGCATGTAGCCTCCTCCTAGTTGCTAATACAACGCTAATGGGGCAAAGTGACTAACCTTGTTTAAGCCCCTAAATAATTTGAGACACAAGGCTCCAAGGTCCATTGGACAAATGTAGAAGCAAGGGACAGCAGGAAAGTGAATGTTAACAGCTTAAAAGAACCAGTTACTTTTCCATTAATGGACAAAGTGACAGAGCCCCTTTAAGTACAATCTTTTCATGTGCAACTTTTATGAATTTCGAAAGGAGCCAAGCTTGCCAGCCTCCATCTGAAAACACTAGTTGCATTGGCTGCCTTTACCCCTTTTTAATTACAGGTTTTCTTTAAACGGTGCAATGTCTATAAAGAATGTCCACATTCATCTTGCTTACTCTATCTAGCATAGAACAGTCAGCCTCTTACAAGGCGTCCGTGTGATGCATTTTGCTGACACCGATATGAGTCACAATTTAAAGGTCCTGATCACAACACACTGAACAATCACTACATTTGTATACACCTCATTAATTCAGACTTATGACCTTCCCGGAGATTTGCTGATAGTACGGTTAGTATGCTTTCCTCGTCCCAACCAGTGTCTGAAAAACCAATACCCCTGTTATATCTAAATTCTTTTTATTTTCCAATCATGAAGCTGTATTTGCTAAAGCATGAATCAACCATCTGCCAAAAAAAGCTTTGTTTATTCACATAGCATAGACTACCGTAATTTTTTAAGAGAAACAGCAGATATTATGTATGGCATCAGGAATATGTGGTACTGTTACCGCATACCAAATAAACTTTTATTGGCTTAAAGGAAAACTCCAGTAAGAACTGAATGCCTGGTGGCATTAAAAATTAAGTGGTTATTGTAGTAACTTGCATGGTAAGAGTGGCTGGTTCAAATTTACCAGCTGCACAAAATTTCAGTCACCTTTACCTCTGGATCTACTGACACTATCGACATGTTTTTTTTAATTGATCTGCTCATGTATAATTCATCATGTGCGCCATACGTTACATTAATGTCTATCAACCAACAAGAATGTTATTACTGGTGTTCCAACACCATATGGATTCTGGTAGGATGCTGCAGCGTACTGCACACCTACAGGCCAACTTTAATATTTTTTGGGAAACAAGAGACCTTTCCCATACTCCAGTGTTCATCTCAACTCATTCTGGACATACCAAGAATACAGCTGGGTGCTGGGGCTATGTGAGTTACATCATTAGTGGCCATTCAATGGCCAAAAAGGATTGCAGTGGATTGCAAACTGAGAAGCACTGAGTTCGATGGAGAGGCAATTGCAGCTGTTGGAGGCAATTGCAGCTGTTGGACATTGTAGAAAAAGCCCCCCTTCACAAATAAATTAAGCGTGCCTTAGGAACAGGACTTCAATTATGTTTTACAAATTTTCTCCCATGTATGGTCAATTGTCCTTACAGGTCATAGCTGAAATATTCTGAAATTCGAACAAATGCATGCAATGTTTCCTTGCCCCCATCCTACATGAGATGTGTTCCTTTGATGTCTGGATATAAAACTTGGAGGTGTCAAATTAGCCAACTAGTTGAGTGTGATCAGAATCCAATGGTATTCCAACCTTAGCATAAATCTGCCTCCAGCTTGGTTTTGCCGTCTATGACACTTACCAATGCGCAGCTCGAAGTTGTTGAATGAATGTTTGTTGATTTCCTGGATGCTTTCATTCAGCGCGATGGAGAAATCAGCCACAGCACACAAATGGCCCCATTTGTCTTCACATTGCTGCACAATGCAAAATACAAAGTGCATTAATAGTACTTAGTTGCAGTTTATTTTTTAAAAATGGCACCAATACAATACACCAGATAATAACATGTTGTTGCATAACTGGCTCGGAATGTACAGGTTCCTGTTAAATGGTTAATATTGTCATGAATTTAATGCTAACATTGATCATTTCCTGGTAAAACCTTATAGTTGCCAAAACTCTTATCATCGGAACAGCTCTGAATCTATGCCAGGAAAAATGCAATACAGTGTGTTAATCGATCTCAACTTTGCTCTCTTCTAAGAACCTCCGCCGCCTTACATAAAAACCCAACGCCAAGACCTGCCAAAAAATTGGGTCTACCCCTGAACTCCAAGGGTGACATGTTTGTTTGAATCTAAAGGGAAGAGGGCAGCCAAAGTCTCTTCCATAAGCTGCTCCAGGCTGCGGTTGCAGGCACTGACGTCATCCCTACCATGCAGGTCCAATAGATCTGCACTTTAACCAGAGAAAGCCAAGGCCCCCCACAACCCAGAAATCTGTGGGAGTTTTTAGGAACTAAACCATGAAAAACGCCAATGTAGAATTCAATATGGAACATTTGGATAAGGGGTGCATGTTAAGTCTATTTACAACGAATGGGGCTTCCTTAATGAAAGATTATGCATTGTACACTGGAGAATGAATTGGCTATACAAATCTGAAAGTATATCATTACAGAATCCCAAACAAACAGAACCTGTGATGATGTCATTAGAAAAATCTTGCAGCTCAGCTAATCTCAATTGCACAAGTGAGAACATCTGCTATAAAAAATGAATTTTACAGAAAATGAATATAGCAAAATATGCAACAGTGCTTTATGCAATCACTGTGGCCATCTGCTGATAGATAATGTTGTCTGAAGGCATCACCATATATACCTTGTTACATGAACCTGTTACACCTGTGCAATTATGTATATTATTCCCTCAATGCTGCTTCATTCAGTTACCCACCTGGACTATTTAACCACAGGAGGGAAGAGAAGTCATAACTTTAGCATCCCCACCCATGTGTGTGTCCCAGCTCTTCCTGTTCTCCAGAATATAAAAAAAATACAAATTTCAGCAGAAAGAGCAGGAGATCTTCATAATTGGAACAAGTTTGCAGACCTGGGAACTCACCAGCAGAATCTTTGAAATAAGCTGTCAGGTGGTTTATCCAGCAATTACCAACACTAGAATACACTAAATGGCCAAACCTTTGAAGACAAATGCCCATCACACTTTTATAACTTGAATATCTTATATGCATTATTAGGATCCCTTTGAGGCTATAACATCCTTCACTTGTAGGAAAGATACCCACAAGTTTTTGGAGCATACCCCTGAAAATGTGTGCCATTCAGCCAAAACAATACTTTTGAGGTCATTTCGAAAGAGAAGACCTGGCTTACAATAGGCATTCTAATTTGTTCAAAAGGCATTGAGATCAGGGCTGTGAGTAGGCTACTCAAGTTCCTTCACTCCCTACATGTTGGAATGGTATTGTATACAAAATTGATAGACACTGCATTCTTCTTCAAAGTACGCTTTTTTCTAAACAAATGAGTGGACTTGACTTATCAGACAAGCTGGGTCATCAATAAATCTGTCCACTCAAAGCTCTTAAAGGTTACATTCTACCAGTTTGTTCAATAAATTTATTGGTGATAGAAAAGCTTCCTAAAGCAACGCTGATTTTAAATATAAATAAAGCTTAAAATGGCTTAAATGATAGTTCCAATCTTTGCTGTATATATCTACCAATAGGATCTTCAGTATCCCACACATCCAGGTGTGCGAGGGATGCCTTCTCACAGTGGCGCCACCCATTGATCACTACATACAATGATGTAGTGACCGGCAGGTGGAAACACATTGTACAGCAAGCATTGACTGATTCCACCAGGGTGTTGCTTCTCAAAATAGAGGGTATTGGATACTCCAGCCATAGGACTGATAAGTAATACTAATCGTCTTTCACAAGGCAAAATCTCAAAGCAAAATATTCTAATCCACACTGCAGTGATGGCGGTTGTGGTGCATTACATCATGAAAAATGCAATGTTATGAATTGGGCAACAGTAGGAACAATGGATTTAGGGCTAGGGGCTTGCATTTTTCAATGTAGTCCTATGAACATGGCATGAATGACACCTTAAAGCAGACCTATCACCAAAAGTGTTATTTTAAATAAAAGGGTAGGCATCTTTTTTGCAAGGTAAAACTTATCTTCTTTTATTGGTTCAAAACTCTCTATTTTAAGCTCATCTCCTTCTGTCTTACTGACTGCAGCCCAGGAGGCTAACCGTTGCTCCTTTTGTGCATGCCCAGTTTTGGCTTTTTCTTGGGGGACTAAACATGCCGATCTCACACATGCACACTGAGATCGGCACTCTTTTTTTTTACCATTTACAGCAGCTACATCATGTAGGCAGAAGCCAGAAAACGAAGCCAGAAAGAAGGTGGCGGCGCCAGGCACTTCCTTTTCCCCAGGACGAAGATGGTTTATAGGACGGAGTAGGACCCAATCAAGGAAAGCTCCAGGTGGATTGAGGGATTATTTTTAGTTTAATTCCACTGTAAAGAAGTTTTGGCCTGAAAGTCTGTCCAATTAAGAGTTGTTACATCTAATGCTGGTGGAGAGCTAGTTAGTATTTCCAAAAGTATTCCACATTACCTGAATCATCCATATTTTACATCTGTGGAGCTAATGTGGATACAGTACATGTAACCAGCTTGATATCATATTTATTTTTTTCTCTCAAATGTTGAGAGAGGGAACCTAACTGGTTGCTATAAGAAACAACTCCGCAGTGACATTAGTTTTCATACATCAGAGTCTTGGTACCACCTAATGAGCGCAGGGAGAGACATTGTGCAAACTACAGGGAGTAAAACTCACAAAGCGTCTCCTTAAAAGCCTGTGTGACATTTTCAAGGCATTATGGTTTATTTAGTGCTGCAAAATTGCATTAGCGGAGAAGTGCCTCTTGTGAGGGAATGACATCATTTCGCCTATTTGTAAGCACTCTGCTCAGAAAATGGCAGCCACTCAGGAGAAGATAATGCAACAATTGTCCGTCTGGTTTTCAAGGATACAAACAGGACGTAATGTTTTTATTCCCCGAATTCGGCTTGGACTCTGCACTTAACGTGAGCCATTATAAACTTTTTCAATCTAAGCGCAGGAAACATGTTTGTGCTTTGGACTTTTATACCCAGCAAAGTCTTTTCAGTGCACCTCTCTGATATTAGTTTCCCATTATAGGGACATTATTCTATGGCCAAGACCCAAAACTGTCAATCCATGACTTTAATGCCAAGTGGCCACCACAACTGGCCAAGTGCCCTAATGGCTTATAAGGGTGCGGTCATTGAAAAGGAGTCGGGGGGATGGAAAACGGTTGACTATGCAGTATAGAAAGTGAAACGCCTTATTAACAAAAGTGAAAATAGTTTTAGAGTTGCATAAAGGATGCATTTCTTACAGGTGGTAGCTGATCTGTGACACGACTTTTAGCGCATGTTCACACTAGCATTATAGCCCAATAGAGTCCCAACACAACAATGTGGTAATTTTACTCATATCCTATGCACATTGTGTTGCTGAAAGGCATGTTGCAGTTTATGGGCAGCATGTTTCATTTTTTAATCTAATGTCTTTATCTCCAATGTCAGCAAGAAAAAAAAATAGGGGTTCAAGTCAATGTTTTGAGCTATCACTAGAACAATCTTCCATTGCGGACACTTGATCCCATGATAACTGCTCATTCCCAGGCATGCAATATAGACCAATATAATATATATAAAAATAACAATCACCGCATAAAATGATCCTTTGTGACCAACGCCAAGTATTTAATGTACCATCTGTTCTTTAAATGATCTGAATTAGGATAAAATTCATCATTATATCTATTTGAATGTGGAAAAAAGCATCTGCTTGATGCAATGCATAATAATGTTTTATTGGTGTATTGAAATTTAATAATCTATAATTAATATATTGTTTTTACCACCCACCTTACCCAATTTTCAAAAACAGTTAATAGAAACCATTTTTGATTGATTTTAGATCAATCATTCATCTGATCAATTGAAAATATGTATAATTGGCCTAAAAGGGGATTTCCTTCACAATAATTAGGATGTCTTCTTACTTCTCGAGGAATTTTAAGTGTAAGAATGTAATGGGAAATCTATCTATGGGAAATGGGGGATAAAAAACTTTACAGCAATTTCAACACTCTCTTATGCTACCTACATTAATAACAAAAAAAGTTTGGGATTCAGATTTATATGAAACCAAGCCCTAAGTTTTTAAAACAGATGACCAGCCTAGGTGATGATTGAAAAAACTGAACAATGAAGGGAAGGAATGGATCTGGGACAATCAGGCTGGGGGGGAAGGGGCTAGATCTGTGTTCCCTAACAGTTTTTGACTCTCCGTTAAGTTACCAGTGACACCAATGATCTTTTTGGCTATCTCTAAAATGGGCAGCCTCCCCACTAGCCAGCAATGTAATGGCAATTCTTCCCAATGATCGCTAAGCCAATGTACTGTGAGCTGTGGATATAGTAATTAAAGCTTGCTGTAGCTTTTGACTTGGTGATTATTAAAAGTTCTCCAAGACTGGAGAAACGAAGTGAAGTGGAGGTGATCCAACAAACCTGGAATGGATTTCCTACAAATATTTTTTTTCTTGGACAGCTTTAATAAATCCAGCTCATAGTGTACAGTGAAATCTGAGTAAGCAATTTCATTCCAAGCAAGGAACCTGTACAAGTGTGCAACACTGAAGGCATGGCGGGAGTAAATTACTCTGGACTGAATTTGGGGTTTGGGTTTTAACAAGTAATGTATAGAGTATTTACCTGCTTCTCTGGGGATAATCCAGACACAGCCATGTATGTGCTTCCAATAGTTTTGATCTTCTCTATATCCTGGAATCTTTCTTCATCTAACAACTAAAACGAAAATATAAAGATTACAACATTTAGAGGAGCACTTTATTATGATACCGTTATGTTTATAGCTAAACTTTCGGCAGATGTAAAAATAAAGTGCACAAAAACATATGCAATACATCTGTGTGATATATATATATATATATATACATACATACATATATATACATACATACATTTACTAGTATTGTGTGTCCTTGAAGCGGGACCATACTTAAAATAAAATAAAAAATCACACTTACCTTTACATCCGCAGAGCCCTCAATCCCTCCCTTTCTTCTTCTTGCTATGTCACCTGATCATGGGCATGCAAAGAAGGAGCAGCCTGAAGCCTCCTGGGATACGTCACGTAGGTATTCAGGCTTCAGGATGCTCCTTCTTTGCACTATTATTCAGTCTTTACCTCCGAAACCCCATTTGTTTTTAAATTGCAACAAATAGTGTCTGCTCTGCCCATTTGTCTTTTGTTGATCTTCCCAATTTGTACCCACACCAAGTCAAGGTCTTCGTGGCCCAGGGCTGCTCCCTTAGTAGCTATGCTTATGCAAAGTGATGTGTTGCTTTTGTAGAAAAGGATGGTATGCCTGCCAAGCCTAATTGCTAAAAACCCATTCTTGGCCCCTAAGATTGTGTAGTATCGAGAATAGTGTCTGAATTCAAAAAATCATACACATTCTTCAGTCTTCTGTTTACTTCCACCCACAAACTGTGTAAGGAGATTGGAGCATATGGTGCAAATAAACCACCAATAGAAATATATTACTATTATTATTGACCACTATTATTGAATGCAAACCTTAGATTTGTGCAGGGTTACCTAGAAATGCCTCGGTATGAATTCGATGATAAAAAACTATACATTTGAAAGGATGGCACATTTATTATCCGAACTCTCCAGACCTTCTGTCTGCCTTTGGTGTTTGATATTTACCTCATCAAAATCAGCGATGATCTCATTAAGTAAGCGAAGGCATTCGACTCCTTGGTTATTCATTTCTGTTTGGGAGTAAAAATCAGCGAATCCAGGAATAGAAGCAAACATAACACCCACAGCGTCATAGGACTGGGAGTACAGCTCCTGAAACAGAACAACACAAAAATAGATGCTTCAAATGTGTAAATTAAAGCCACAGACACTGCAACATTCAGCCTAAAACATCGGGCTTGATTTATTAAAGTTCTCCAAGACTAGAGAAAATAGACTATCATAGGAGAACCTGGGTGATCCAGCAAACCTAAAATGGATCTGGTTCAGGATTGAAAATATTTTGCCAAATAATAGCAAAAGTTTTTTAAGAAACTCTTTCCAAGTTTGCTGGATCACCCAGGTTCTCTCTATTTTCTTCAGTATTGGATGGCTTTAATAAATCAGGCCCATTGCATGTCAGAATTAAACATTTGACTTTCATTATACTACCTTAAGGAAATGCAACCGAAACTGAAATGAACTAAAGAAAATGAGGTTGCTTGAAGGAGGAAGAGAAGGAGGAAGAGTTGAGCCTACAGTTAGGTCCATAAATATTTAGACAACGTTTTTCTAATGTTGGTTCTGTACATTACCACAATTCATTTTAGATGAAACAACTCAGATGCAGTTGAACTGCAGACTTTCAGCTTTAATTCAGTGGGTTGAACAAAAAGATTGCATATAAATGTGAGGAATGTGAGAAAAAGTTGTCTCTGTCCAAATATTTACAGACCTAACTCTACCTAATTCCAAAAGAATGCTATTTATTGTATATCTTTTTTTATAATAAATGCAATTTAACATATTTTTACATTTTATATTATTATATTTTCCTGGACCAGGGACATTAGAAGCCCTCTTCTAGAAGCCAACTTCTCCTTTGTTTCTTTTTACAAACATCCAGTTTTATTCTTGGGCATGTCTAGCAAAGTCCAGGATTTACACTGAGGGCACAGACGCAATGTACAAAGAAAACACACAATGTGTCCGGAGCAGGAGAGACTTTGATTTTTTTTCTGCATCAGGTCAGCCAAGGGCTGCAAAGATTACATAACACCGACTGGCAGTTATACTCTTTCCAGCAGGGCTTTATAATCAACATTTTTCAAATTACATCTACCAGCCATGTTGTCCTGATCTTTTCACTATACTTGACATTCTGAGGCCTGATGAGAATAACAAGGTTTGACCCATAAAACACACTTTAGTATGACAGCTGGGCCGTTTTCAGAAGATAAGGTCAACAAGGCAGCCTCAACATCTCACTGGTACAGGTTTTGCAGATTGTAGTAAGTAGATACAGTATAAAGCTTAAACTGTTTTTGTTTTTTTACTTTTGGATAACCAACCTTCTTACTGTGAGCCCTGTTTATCATGAAACTCCCCTTGGGGGTGCAGCATCATGTTGACTTGGGCTAACAATACTAGTGTACAGTATTAGCACCACGCTGTCCCTGCAATACGGAACCGTCAGAATCCACTGGGGAAGAGAAGGAACCTGTGACTCCTTCAGACTAGCTTACCGAGTTTAGGATAAAAAAGTAGAGGGGGAACTTTAAAGGTGGTGGGGGGTTCACATAAAGTAGAGTTGGTCTATAACAATAAATGTGAATTTTCTGCATTTTGCACCCTTTGGAGGAATGAATGATCTTTTATTTGCGTGAAGACAGCATGTCAAAGTGTGGATTTTTTTAAAACTATACTGCCTGCCATTCATACATGTGAATGAATTAGTTTCCAACATTAAAACATTTGCTTTGCTTCTTTCCCTCTTCCGAGCTTTAAGTCTAAATTTGCTCTATTGTGGATACATTGGGCTGTGACCATTTGAAGTAGTATTACTCTGGAGGTTGGTCTAAATGCTTGAGAACTTCCACTGGTACCCGCAATCATACAGTTATACCAGTGTTTTTCAACTTTTTTTAAGCCACGGCACATTTTTTTACATTGAAAAAATCCTGTGGCACACCACAAATCAAAAATGTTACAAAATGACACTCTGTAGCCAATTCTCTTGTCTTTAAGAATAAACAAGGCAATTAAGATATCTACTGCCACCCACTGACATGGAAGAGTATTACATTACTCTGCCAGTCACTACAGCACAGACACTCGAATATGTTAATTGGATAATTTCCCATGGTACACCTGAAGACCTCTCCCGGCACACTGGTGTGCTGTGGCACAGAGGTTAAAAATACAGTTATGGTGAGTTTTGTACAACTTTAGGTAAAAGAAGCCCAACTTTTTAGTTTTTGTTACAATAGGATAGAGTTAGTGCCAGATTGTATTGTTTCCTGTGCTCCTGCTGGGGATGTTTTGTCAGCATCCCCCTGTCGGTGGGCACCTGGAGGTGGCTCTCTGCAGCTATAGAGCTTGAGTGTGCATGGACCTTGGGACTTCCTCCTTATGGTCCTTTCTGGGTCCTGGCCAAATAATAACTCCTTTGGCCTTGTTTCATCAGTGTAAAAGTAGACTGATGGTAGAAGGCCAAAGGAGTTATTATTCAGCCAGGACCCAGAAAGGACCATAAGGCAAAAGGAGGTCCTTTCTGGAAGCTGGCTAAACCATTGACCCCTTTGACCTTGTTCCATCAGTACATGTAGCTCTGTTCTAGCTTCTCTGGACCTCCGTGTTTCTCTACATCATGCAGGAACCAATGGCTGGTGGAGTATATCACTTACTGAAAACATCACCTGGCTCTGGTACTAATCTCAATAGCTCACAATCCTGAGGCAAGCTGTGCGCCGACTCCTTGAGGACTTTTGCAAATACGAAGCCTTGATATATGGGTGTAGTTTGGAGTGAGAGTTCCTAGGTGGCACACACATATATGCTGAACCCACTTGACCAAAAAAACTTAAATCCAATAAATATGGGTTGGTCAGAAGTAGTGAGGCCTGGGTAGGAAAGCTAAGTGATTGTGGATGGAGGCAGACTCCATCTGATTTCCTGCAGCTTCTAATGGAGAGAGAAGAGAACAGAGTGCAGTGAAATCAGAGTCAGCTATTTCAATCCATGAAAGGAACCGGTACAACTATACACAGCTAAAGGGGAGGCTGGAGGTCACCTTTAAGCACTATCATACAGCTTATTGGGGAATAATTAAAAGACTGAGCTAGCCAACCACTTATGTGAGTATGTGACTCTCCGCAGCCCACATTGCAGAGTAGAACAAGGGGCACATAGGTTACATCTGCAATATTTTGTATTTGTATGAATATATCAAATAAGTCATCAATAATTACAGTAATCAGTATGACGTTATGGTAATGAAGTAGGGTCCATTTGATATTTGTTTTTTGCTCCAGTAATGACATCACCTGGTCCTATATTCCTATGCAAAAATGGCTATTTGCTAAATGGCAGCCTTGGCAGTGATTGAATGCAATGTCAAGCTAGCATATGGCAGCTGTGAATACCATTTCTCTAACATAAATACAGCTTCTGCCTAATCAGGTTAGGGTTTATATTTTCATACATTTTTTTATATTTTTACAGTACATGCTTTAGGTAATTGCTTACTATTATAAATAAATATATATATATATATATATATATATATATATATATACACAGTCATGGCAAAAAATTGCATTTAATTTCTGACAAAAGAAATAAACATGACAATATCAAAGCAATTGTAATTGCAACACTATTCTCGGAGATGTGGTGAATTTTCTGACATAAATGCAAGTGTGCCAATATTTTTGGCCATGACTGTACGTATGTGTCTTTTAAGTAATTTCATGGTATTTAACTCTTCTTGGTCACAATCTTATATTGGCAAACATTGCATTAAGGTGTGTATGCAGTCAAAATGTTTTTATTTAGTTTTAAAGTTTTAAAGAGGAGAAAAGGTTCTTGGTTTTTCACTGATATACCCCTACTGGGAAGGTCCACTTTCTATTTGTCTTGGAAGTATTGGGCCTGATTTATTAAAACTCTCCAAAGCTGAAGAGGATATACTTTCATCAGTGAAGCTGGGTGATCCAGCAAACCTAGCAAATTGCAAATTACTTTTGTGGAATCCATTCCAGGTTTGCTGGATTACCTACCTTTACTGATGAAATTGTATCCTCTCCAGCCTTGGAGAGCTTTAATAAATCAGGCCCATTATGTCAAGGACAAAAAAGAGATTAGAAAGCCAACATTTTACAATTTTAAAATTTTAAGAGCGCTGCAGTATAGAAAACCCACAAAAACTAATTTTCAGTAATCAGGTAGCATTGTATGTGGGTTAGTGTTGTGTCACCCATTAATGGATTATAGCAGACGTTCCTTGACACCTGAAAATTATTGTAAAGGTTACCAAGGTGTACAACATTTCAGAAAGTCTGTTATTTTGTTTTTTGGTTAGTATAACTGATTTAAATCTATCCTTGCAATCAAATAAATATATTTAAGTTATCATTGACCTATTTTTTAGCTAAGCTGAACTACAATCTATTTTCCCATTATAGCTAACCCAAAGATTGACTGTAACACATAGTGGGTCTCTTTATAAAGTGATGAATCTGGCATTCACTAAGCATTCACTGGATGAGAATCCATTACAGCCACTGAACACAGATTGGAAGATTCCCTGCCATTCTCTACCAAAGTTTTTTTTTTTTTGGTGAACGTGAGACACCCTATAATGTGGTTTTGATGGTTAGCCAATTAAAAAAAACGTGCTCATTCAATTTTTTCTCATCATTCTCTCTACATATCAATCTTAGATATGATACATATATGGCTACATTAAAGACATTCCTTGGCAAACACCCCAAAATGCGAAATGGTTTTTGTTGAGGATAGTCTTAGCCCATGGCCCCAGGACTTCTCCTCGATAAATAGGTGATGAACACAAGACAAAATCAAAATACTGATTAAAAAATCCCAAAGTTTTTTAAAATGTGGCCCATAATACTGCTATTAGGAAACCTCAAGAAGCCGGGCTTAGGTGCTGCAATCAAATGTAAAAGCCAATATTGTAAAAGAAACTTTGCTTTGCAATGTTGGGCAACCTTGAGGATGTAAGAACTGCAGCAAATGGCTTGGGGTAGTATACCTGACTAAAGAAGGAACAGGTAATAATTGGAACTAACTAAAGGTGAGTGGCAGCTGCTGATTCCCAGTGTGAATTTTTTTTTTCAGTATTCCCAGGTAACATGCAAATTTTAAAGGGTAGGACCTCTCACACATAGCTATCTGATCTCTTTTAAAGGAGCCATTGGAATCCATGAGTTTAGGTATGCAAACAAGTCAGCAGGCATACAGTTGGGTTTGAAGGACCCAAGGCACCTAATTAACAGCCATGGTTATATAAAATGTTATGGATGTCAAAGAAAAACTCCATTCTCAGCAATCACACACTGAAAGGCAGATGGATCTGCACACATATGGATATTGTTACAGACATGGACCATACATACATAACTGGTTTTGATTTAAAGGTCTTCTTTACATACTTGACTTTAATAGAATATAATTGCTCTTCAGGTAGTCTAAAAGCCCACACTACTTCTGATAATGAATTGTCAGTGACAGGTTGGGTCTAACACCATGACGTCTTGTGATAAGACATACCTCGTTATCTCTGTCCTTCTCCAGAAAGTGACGAGCCACATGACTTGGAAGAATATTTCTGAGCATATTTTCATTGTGCTCCCTCAGTTCTGTCATTTCGCTGATTTCTTCCTTGGCCTGAACCCGCCACAGAAAATCGAGCCTGGCTGTGTATTCCAGCTGGAAAACAGTGCAAGCAAAGCAATTTATATAATATACAATGGAGGAGACGAGACAAAAAGGAGGTAGTCCATACATTGGGATATTATCATTGCACATACAAAAGTGGAAGTACCATTTGAAACACACTGATTGTCCACATAAAATTTTAGCAGTCTTTGGAATAATGGTTTGACATTACCACCTCAACTTATTTAAAGTAATAACCCAATAATTGCTTATATATCATTATCAACGCAATCAATCTGGAAAATGTAACCTGTTTACAATTGCACATACCATCTCCAAAAGGGATGGGAGAATGGGGGAAGGTGATCACATGGACCATATGGCATTAAATGGTCAAAATGCCAAAAGCTTACATATTGTTTAACATATTAGAGTGTTTTCAGACCCAGAGGGTAAAAGCCAGGGGCAAAGGCTTGGTGATCACCTTCTAAAAGAAGCATGGGGTTCATGTTATATAGCCATATAATGGAAAAAAGTAAGTTAACCATCATGGCAGATTTTTTCCATAATGACTTGTAGCTTTGGCACACATTAGCAGATCCACAGCCCTTTTTACATTTCACCAACCAATCTGATTAATTTTTCGATCAGCATTCGATCAGTTAGAGGTCCCAAAACACTCCACACACGTCTACAATATTCTGCCCTTTAATTGTTTTTCTTGGATAAAACTTGATTAGATTTCCTATTGAATTTAAAGCAGAAGTAAAGTTCCACTTTGAAAATTTGTGATCAGGTCTGACCAATCAAGATAAGAGGATTGGAACAAGGAAGAGAAAAAGCAAGTTGGAGCTCATACCAGAACAGGGAAAGGTGAGAGTATTTTAAAAATTGTTACCAGGAAGATAGGGGTATTTTATAGCAGAATAGACAAAAAAGAAACTGAATGATTTAATTTTTTTTAAAAAGGGTTTAATTTTGTACACATGACATGATGTACAAAACTAAACCCTTGATGAGAGTGTACTTTTGATCTTTACTAGAATCTCCAATTTATCCACACCCATTTAAAAAACAAACTAAAAATCAGTAATTTACAATTGACTGCTGATTTCCCTTTAGTTCCCTTTTAGATCTAATTATATAATTGGATCAAAAATGAAAAATGGCCATTGTCTACTAAACTGGTCAACTCCAACCCACATGGCAAGTGGGCCTCTGGAGTCTCTTGGGATTTGAGGATACCAAAGCTCAATTTAGGTGGCCCCAAACAATACTGTATAATATCATCAAACATCCAGAAGAATATTATGTCCTGAAACACTTCTTCAAACATCAGGAATAGTTAATTCCACTTGTTTTCCCGTTTGACCCCTAGTTGTATTTTGATTGATTCCTCATAGGAGAGCATATCCTATTTAGAGAGGAAACAGTGGTACAGTGGTGTATTGCTCGATGGATTATTACTGGAAAACGTGTTTCTAGCTCAGTTCTCTGATTTAACTGAATGAATTTCCTGCAGTACTTGCCAAAGTAACTATTTTTAGCTCAAATGCAATTAACAATTTGTACTCGGGTCTCTGAGCAGGCACTCCTCATCACAGCCAATTTTTTTTTCTCTTGTAGTTACTTTACATTTTATAATTCTGTTATTAGCTTTTCTTTACTGTGATACCCAATGCAATTCATTATTAAGGTGCAGGTTGACAAGGCAGAAGATTGGTTGCTAAGAGTACCACATATGCAGATGGTTTCCCTTA